>NC_140002.1:43511397-43712700 GCF_964263955.1 Coregonus lavaretus
AGTTACGCTAGAGTACAGGTATGAATGGTACATTGCTTAGTGAGTCCCCACTACAGCACCTCTGACAAGGGCATTTATCAAAAACACAGCTAGTTGGACTCTCCATGTTATCCACTTCCAATGATTATGCTTCTTTGATTTCAATCACAGAAATCCCAGCAAACAGTCGAGCTTGTTATCTTTGAAATACAACTGGCAATGTAACACCATCCATAAATCTCAAACAGAGTGACAGTGGTTGGCTGATTGATTAAATGATTGAATGACAAATGGACTGACTTCTCATATCAACGATGCTGATAACAAAGCTCCAACACCTGTTAGATGGATGAGGAGGCAGAGGAGGTTAACACAGCCCAATTACCTGGTTCCCCTCCCTACTGTGTCTTCATCAGTCCCTGCCATGCCCATCACCACGCTGGGCTGGGACCACGGCCGCCTGGGTCACACACACACCTCCATTAGCTCTGGGAACATTCACAGCGTCCCTAAAGCACAGCCTATGACAGTATCAGCCCTGCTGCCTTTCAACAGCCCTGTCTGTGTGTCTGTCTGAGGGCAAATAATTAAAGCACATTATTTACCTTCCTCAGAGAGAGAAGCTATCTCACTCCTCTCGCCCTCCTCCCCTCCCCTCCCTCTCTCTCTCTCTCTCTCTCGCTCAGCATCTCTCCCCTTCTCCTCATTCTGTTTCCAGAGCTGTGACATATTGATGTCACCAATAATAAATCATTCCAATTTGTTCCCTCTCTGCCAACAAGAGCTTTAATCTTCATTTACGACTTACAAAAGTCTGTTTGGCGGAAGTGTCTGATAAAATACTCAATTACCATTTTTTTCCTCCCCGGCTGCACAATCCAATTGTTGTCCTGATATATAAAAAAACACAGTCTGCCATCTCCACAAGATAAAGTATGAATAATTTCCCGGGAACAAATGTCAGAGGTGCGTGGAGAGTAGGGAATCTGGGCCCCGTGTGTGCAGTCATTAGTCTATAAAGCTCCTGCCTGCTAGGCTAGGTAGAGCTTGGCTGTGCTGTGAGACTGGCTTTCCTTTAAACACCAGTGTCCAAATGGACTCCTAATTGATCGGACTTGAGTGGAGGATCAGAGAATAAACATCAAGAGGCCTCTCTCTGGCCCGGTTCAAAGGTCACACAGAGGGGAAAATAGAGTGCACTGAATTGATGGCTCCCAAATCTCCCACCATGCCCTCAGAACAGATCAAAACCACCCTAGGGTTAGGAGCGGCGACAGCGCTTCTGCTTACTAATCATACATTAATGATGAGAAGCTTGTAGCTTCTTGTCATCAAAACCAATACTTGACAACATCATGCTAATGCAAAAAAAGTATAATATTGCGTTCCATCTGTAATATTTGAATTCCTTCAGGCCGCCGAATGGAACAAGTCGAGGATTCAAAGTGCATCTCAATCATGGCTAAATTACAGTGCTCTGCAGAGATTGGTTATGAATACACAACCACTGCCACCAATCATTATTACTGGGATCTTCATTATCATCAATTTAACGATTGTGATGATTACTTCATTATTAACGTTTCTCGGCTTGAGACTTGAAGATCGTCAACGAGTGAGCGTGGTTGAGTAGTGGGAGAGAGGGATAGAGAGAGAGAGGGAGAGGGAGAGAGACCCGAAGAGAGCGGAGGGATCACAGCGTGCCGGAGGAATGGTGTTCCATAAGCGAGTGTCAGGACCGGTGCACACGCTGAAAAATTAAACCAATTAGGAGTGCCGTTTGGAGCCATTCGACTCACATTCCTCTCCAAGTCACTGAACAGCAGACGGAGAGAAAGACAGAGGAGAGAGATAGAGAGAGGAGAGAGATAGAGAGTGCTTGAGCAAACCACTCTATTCTGTCATGCTTGGTGAAGAGCAGAGCAGAGGAGAGGAGAGGAGAGGAGAGGAAAACACCGCTGTCTTGAAGGGATTAAAAGCAATCTATACCCACATAAATCATTGATTAAATGAATCATGAAATTAATATGTAAATTGTGTGTTTAACCTCTATTTATTCACCACTGTCTGTCATCGTAGCGTAAATCTAAAACTAATTACAATTTCTCAGCATACCGAGAAAATGCGCGACAGACACGAGGGAGGAAAGAGGAGGGGGCAGAGGAAGAGAAAAAACAGAGTGGTAAAAGTCTGACATATTTATTAACTAAATGTTCAACTACATCAACTCACTCATTAACAGCCATTGAAGGAGAGCAGTAGGAAAATGATGGCTATGGTGCCGTCTCAGCAGTTTTCAATGAAGAGAAGACTCCAGTCGCTAAAGTGGACAGGGCCCACATGCTTGAACAACACACACACACACTTTCCCACATACACACACACATTTTTATACTTTATTTTAATCCATAAATTAAATTACATTAAGAAGGATTCAAACATTTCAAAGGTCTTGGAAACAAGACAGCTAGGCTGCCCATAACAACAGAAACAGAACAGTACTTCGCCAGTTGCTTTGCCTTAGTCTTAGGGAGGCCGGCACACACAGACATGCGTACACACACAGTCAATTCTGCTTCTTTAACTAGGTACAAATGCTTGAGATAGTGAGATCCGCTACCCTGGGCCCCCGGTTGTCCCGTCCCTGACACGGGCTGCCTCTGATTGGGGAAGAGGTTGATTGACGGGTTCTTTGGCCCCTCTTGCCCCAGAATGACATAAAGCACAGGCGGGGCCGGAGCGGGACAGGACAGCCCTACATGGATGGGTCTGATTTACGGTCCGGTGAAAAGCCAGAGCAGCCGGAGTGATCTTTCAATAAAACATCAAAAACCGGACCCTGCCATTACCCACAAGCCCCTGCTGCAGCAGGGAGTGTCACAGGACATCTGTCATGAGCCTCGGCTGTTGTCATAGAAAAGAAGCATCTTCTTCAGATACTATTTAATTTCACTGTCTTCTCTAACATAACTGGGCTGTTAAAGTCAATGTAAGGGAAGCAGTTATCCCACCTTGAATAGGAACCTGCAATTCCCTGGTCTTTACTGTTGTGCTCTGAAATACTTATTTACACCATCAATTAGTATTATTCTTTAGGAATTATATTATTAATTTTTTGCACACGTGGTTCAAAAAACAATAATTGAGGTGGATATCTACCAAAATTAGACAGCTAGATTCTTTGAGGATTTCTCTCTGACACATTAACACCACCACACGAAAGACTATGGAACATTCATACTTCCACAAACACACAGGGGTAAAACAGAGGACAGCGGGGCACAAAACTAAACTGGATATTTAGACACAGTGCACAGAGAGAGACAGGAATACACTCGACACCGTAACCCTTGACCTCACACACACATAGACAAACACATACACACCTCCTATTTTATATGTTATCCAAGGCAGACTCGACGCTGAAGGAGATTATTGTAATCGTGCCTTCAAAGGAAAGCAATAAAGCGCTCTGCATTCTCTCCCCCTTTTCCCTAATTCACTTCATTTCATTTTAACTACCTGGAACAATTTGGTGAGACATTACCCTGTAATGAAACCTCACTGGGCCTGATTGTTTTCATAAGAGGGTGCCCTCCTCCCCAACCTTACCCACCCCACCCCAGCCAACACACACACACTGACCTCTCCAAGCCCTCTCCTCAGAAAGGCTTTCAGTGAGATAAAAGCGTGTTGCTGATCAGGTTACATTGTGGGGATATCTTCACTGAGAGGCCTAGTTCTAGTCAGGCTGCCACCCACCTCAGAGGGGAGGGGGACTGCGGTTTAGACTGTAGAACAGGGGCAGGTGTGGAACTGTGTGATGACGTGAAGCTACCTCACAATCCATTAGTGAAATGGCACCCATATTCTCTCAACATTGAGGTGGAAGGGAAGAGTATCCATATGGTACTGCATCTGCAATTGAGTATCGTGTGTGAAAGTGTCATATTGTGTGTGTGTGTGTGTGTCTGCATGTGTGTGAAAGAGAGTGTGTTTAGAGTATACACAGACTTCCCACGGTCATAACCTCAATGCCTGGTATTATCGGGGAGTGGCGTGGGAGTGCTGTAAAGCCTCTATCGGATTGGCTACAGCCCCATCCCAACACTCATCTTCTCCGGGCCTATTAAGACATGGAAGTCACAACAGCAAATAAACATCTAAATAACCTGCTTCGTTAGTGGTTCCAATCTCCTGCATGGTTTCAATCAAGCAGAGGCCCCGTTTCGCCTCTCCTCTCATTAAAAATACCTTCCTTCATTCTGCAGAGAATCACACAGCGGCACAGAAACAAACACAGAAAACACAAGGAGTCCGGATGAACTTCCATCAAGCATTCCCATTCCCTACCCTTGTGAGGTGGTCGGGAAGCAGTGGGGAGGTGGGGGCCTTCCAGTCATTATGCTGTACACAGAAAAGATGAGTGCTGGAAGGATTTGATACAGAGATCTTAACCAGATCGTGAAGGGTACAGTCCAGAAGCAACATGAAGACAATGCAGCAGTGACAGATTCCTCCTGACTTAACCAGAAAGACACACGCTTCCTCTCAGCTCCACTCTGATCTGACTGAAGCCATTTAAAAACTGCCTCTGTCAAGAAGAGACAAAAGAGGCAAGGTCACCTATCCAGCCCTACAGAAAGGGAGAGTGAGGGGGGAAGTGGGGGGGGGGGGGGGGGGGTATCTATGAACCCGCCACCCTCACCTCTAAATCAAAAGCCTGCACCAATACATTCCTGATCAGTAATTAAAAGCAGGCTGGGCTTCGGCCCACGTTATCAACTCATCAAGTTCACTGCTCATCTAGAATAACAGATCCACATCTGCAGTCATTACAGCGCAGCAGATAAATCAATCCTCCAGCCTTCTGCTGTAAAGGCTCCTCCTCGCCGGCCTGATGCCTTTTAAAAGAGTGCTGCCCAATATATTTATTTTCCACAGACACCCAACAGTCTATTTACTGTAGGCAAATGGAAACTCGCACACTACCTTATAATGGCCCCACCACAGGGGAGGGAGGGAGAAAAATAGCATGTTGTGAGGTGGTTCAGGGGAAGACGGATGGTCTCAGTAAAAAGGCGATGTAACAGTCCTCCTTTAAGCCGCCCATATAGACCCTAAACACTCCTTTAAATAAAATGGGTATGAATAAAAATGAAATTGGACACGGCCCAGTGTTGCCTTTTGTAGGAGTTATAGGGGAGTCTGGTGCTTAATAGAAATGAGTCTCTTGTTTGGGTGGGAGGTGGGGAGCGTCAGGGAGTTCAGTAGTGCAGTAGGTTTACCTTCACAGAGAAAAGATAAGATCTCTCCCTGCAATCACTCCAGTAGCTGTAAGCCCTTAGTCACATTTCAGTCACTACACAGACAATAGCGGACATTGACCACAAACACTACGCCACATAACAAACTGACGTATCCCCTTCAAGGAACTAATGCTGTCATTAGCGAAAACACTGAGGAAAGTTTTGGTTACATTTCAGGATGTTTAAAGATGTGTGTTTAGGAGAAGGGTATCCGCCTCATAAGTTAAATTCCAAGAGGTGGTTGGTGTTGTGGTTGAAGTGCTTTGAAACAGGCTTCCGGATGGATCAAGCCATGTGTTTTCACCGGGCCGGCCCAGGCAGGGCACTCTCAGTGAGTAATTGGAGCCAGGCTTCTCTGGGTAGATGGGGGATAAATCCCTCAAGGATCCCGCAAGAACATGAAAACTGGCAATGATGTCATCACATACCCAGAGCTCCTCTTGATCTAACCCAGACCAAAAGAGGCACACTGAGCACATCTTTCACTCCTCCTCCCTGCCTCCATCCCTCTCTACCTCCCTATTTCATTCTTACCTTATTTCCTTTTGATATTCTAGCCCCTGACACTGCTTTCTCCCCACCTGTGTGATCAGTAGGATCAGGAAATGGAAATGTATCACGTTTTCCGGACCACTTTTGTCCACTGTCAGAGCAAAAATATCTAGCTTTCCATTTCCTCATACTTCCATATTGGTATGTTTAGTAAATGCATACAGTGCACATGCACACACACATTAAATTACTTACTTCCTCCCTGAAGGTCACAGGTCAACATCAAACATAACACATCACATGTGCTCTTATGAGCAACGTGATGAAGACGACAAGATAAAAAATGACAGGGTCACCGTGGCATTTATGATCACAATTCAGTCACCGGATCTAAATTCTGCTGCTGATTGAAAACGTATTGTGGTCCTCTCCATAGGCTCCCATGGTCAGACTGACAGTGTTTCTGTGGGAGGGGGCATGGGGATGAGGGCTGCTGCTCTTCAGGTGACCCCATCAATAGAGACGTGGAGCGCTGCAGTACGCCCTGCAGTACAGGAGGTAGAACCCTGGGTTATTGCCTCCAGATGTCAGAGATTCATGAGACAAATGTAAACACAGATCCACAGAGGGAGGCACAGGGCTTTTGCGTTTTGTTCGGATGATCTCTTTTTTTTATATGGAACTCAGAGCGAGAGCTTGGGCTCTGTGCTGTCCTGAGTCTGCATGGCTAACATTGTTATTGTAGCTTCCTTGCATCCAGAGTCAGCTGCTTAAACGCATCATCAAAAAGGGCCACCAGCTGCTAAGCACGGAGGGGAAAAAGAGCACACACTGCTAAACACATCATAAAATATTCATCTGTGTAATTGGGACGCTAGTTCGCATTTCTTCAACTGCATTGAGTTCCAGCAGCAGAGCACTGCACGCCTCTCTCTGTCTGTCTGCGCCCACACCACCACGTCCAACAGCTCTGTGTCAAAGGAAATAATCTGAGCAGGAACGCAATTAATCAAAACTGCAAAAAACGATTAAAGATTAAGGGTCTTAAGTATCAAGCTCGTAAAATGTCTTACAAAACTCCACTAATGAGCCCACGACTCCAAGCACACAATAGAGAGAGGGAGGGGGATAGGAAAACACCAGCTTTTCCGGTACAAACTACTGTGCCGATTTTAACGTCACATTCAATTTTCTGCTCCCTGCTTCTCCCATATCCCCATCCAAAAACAACCATTTAAAACATCACTCCTAATTAGATGATTAGTGCTTGGAAGGGCAGGAGATGAGTCATTTGCATAATTCAATCATAAAAGTTAGAGATACATATTTCTATGTTCGTTTGTACAATTATCTCGGCTGTCCTGGGGGCTGTGATATTAAAGTGATTAAACAATACTCCTGCATGGAGCCTAGTGTCCTCCATTAAAGCACTGCTAGAGGCAAACCCAAAATTAATTTTAGGAGACAATCAATTTTATTCTACATGACTGTAATAAATATAGCCCGGCTGCAGATGTGTCATTAAGCCCAGGAAGGAGATCTTCCCAAAGTCAAAATGACACCAGTGGGCTCAGGTTTTTTCTGGTCTCCTACATTAGGTAGAGAAGGTGGATGTCATTTCTCCCCCAGCGAGAGACTTGACAGGCCTCCTCCATCTGTCACGTTTACCCCGCCCCCCCCCTCCAACATACGCCACACACAACATACACCAACCACACATGAAAACATATCGACATACAAACACACACACACATATAAACAGATAGGCACAGACATATCTCCCTCATGCATCTCACACATGCTGACGCTCTCAGCTCTCCACCTTTCCATTGTCAGCAGGCTCAGGCCCAGGCCAATTAAAATGCACATTCACCCTCTATTTATTGTGGAAAAACTACAAAGAACATTTAACTAAATATATATATTATTATGAAACTCATGAACAATATAGTAGGAGAAAAAATATGATTAGTGCTCATGATTATGAAATGTTACTACTTCTGAAACATGTTCCAATAAACGTGCACGAGGTCCATGTGCGGAGAGTGTAGTGGTACAATTCCATCCCTAATTGATCTCATGTGTCTTTGCTTTGCCTCTAATTCATTGGTTACGCATAGGACTAGTTATTAAAGAGCTGTGGCTTGGAACAGGCGCTCGCCAACATTCATGAGATATCGCATGGCCACAGGTTGTTTTAAAATACCTCGGAAGCGTTCTCTCAGACACACCACGCACAAACATATGCACACACTCAGACACACACTCTCGGGCTCCCTCTCTCGCGGCAAGCTAACCCCAGTCATAAAAATATCTAAGTATTTCAACCATTGCTTTTACAACGGAGTGCCATAAATCTCACATGGGGAAAGGTTGGGATGTTGTAATGTTCACAGAAAAGTTTTTTTTAAAGGAAATGGGGGAAAAGTCTGACTAAATTATTTTCTCAATTAACCCAATAATAAAGATCATATTTCTTTAATTCTTTTAATTACCTAAAAAAAGAATACTCATTAAAATGGGTGCCAGAGAGTTTAAGCATGTCTTCACAGACACAACTAATATCTTAAACTGAATAATTAAACTATTACTATTACTGTAGCTACATTAGTCAAATAGGGAACTACCAGGAAGCCCTGCAGCCAAACCATTACACAGTGAATACCTTTTTCCTATTATCTAGACTAATGTGAGTGTCCTGCGTAACTCTGCAGCAACAGTAGGCTCAGTAAGCCCAGTCCAGACCACGTCTCCTGTGTGTGAAAGTCTCCTGTCTGGCTGTCAGTCAGACGGAAATAAAACACTCACACACTCAGAGCCCACAGTCAGGCATCGAAACACCAACAGACACACACACAAACAAATACAAACAGAAAACAAAAACATGACCACACAAAGACACATGCATGCATGAGCAGGAGAGAGCCATGCACAGGGGGCCATGCTTAATGCCATCTAAACAGAAAAACAAATTCATTCATTCACTATTTAATGAGGCTGATCTCTCCAGAGCGCAGAGCTTTGACAGCGCTTGGTGGCCACTCTTCACATCAAGCGGGGTTAATTTATTATTTAAAGTAGAAAGGCCAGTGGGAGCAGATATGTAATAAAATCAAGCTGAAAAAGAAGCCTGTGTATAATTTATGGCTGACATTAAGGAGTGGTGGTGGTTCTAGAGTGACAATCTTACTGCTGATTGAGGAGATTAGAGGAGACGGGGGTGTCTTGGGTGGCGCGCTCGACCGGGGGTACCGCTGCCCAGGGCTAGGCTACAGGCAGGGAGCTGTCCATATGGACCAGTCAAGACTGGCCAACACACACTGACAACCACACCACTACACACACACACAGTTAGGCAGATGGCGAAAATGAACCTGTTATACACACAAGTTACTGTACTTCCGTCATCAATTCCATCTGTCTCTGATGGTCTCTGATTTCACCCAGACATCACTGTGGTATTCTCTATCAACATGCAGTTTAGGACACTGTGGGGACCAGGCTTCAGAACAAAAAAAGAATGTATTGATTCACCACACAAACACCAGCAAAGGAAAAGACAGTGGTTTGGCCAATGTATGCCTACTCATCCACTAATATTCCAATTAAGAATAGAGCTGACCGAAAAAATTATAACATCACATTTAGCCACACAGATTACCATCATGCAGAAAATCAGATCTGTAAAAAATTATTAGGAAACCTTAAGTGGTGTTACAATGTGCAGCTGGGATGTGTAATGTTTAAACTGCATTAGTTTGTCTTGTTATGTGATGTAAGATTAGACCTCCAGGCATCCCACGGAATTAAAGCAATACTTTCTAGATGAATGACTTAAAATAAGGAAAGAAGAAGCTAATTCTGTTTGGCTTTCTAAAAACTGATAAGCTTATCATTAATTATGATTAAAGTTAACTTTTCATTGATTTCTAACCAAAATGTATGATTAGGGGTGATGGGTTGATGCCTCATTGAGCCTTGAGGAACCTATTTCATCTCATTTAGAGGAGTAATGTTTAAAGACCTCTCTGCCCTCCTCAGCAGCTATCTCCTGTCCCTCACAGTCATCTGCATTTAAAGAGAAGAAACACTCGCCCATAAACAGAGAGTGGAAAAACAGCACAGATGTTCATCTCTAATGTAATTTCCATTCAATTTCCTAAGTGCAGTCCCCAAGTGCAAACTAGTTTAGCGTTATGTTTAGCTTGCAAATTATTTTTAATAAATAATGAATGCAATAAAAACCCGGAGATCAATTGCAGCTGAGATATCATAAAAGGAGCCCACTAAGTGCTGCCTTTGCTGATTTGAACATTTTTCCCGTTTTGAAATTGGCCGTGTCAGTGCTAAAGGTTCTGTCGAGAAGTTTTGATGACTATCCTGATATCTCCCAATGACTCTATCCCCTATTCCCGTTCACAGGCTTCCTGCGTCCACCGGTGGGGTAATACAAGGATATGCACACGTTCTCTTTCCCTCCCTTTCCCCTCACTTCGCCAAATAAAAGGGGGAAAGAGGCGGGATAGGCCTGTTTGCACACGTTAGTTACAACCATCTGGTGATGGGACAGTGGATGATGTTTAAATCTGACTATAAAAACAGCGTTCCGATGGGCGCGCGCAGGCAGGTTAGCTGTAAAGCACCGAGTCCGAGGTGCAAATTCAATTCTCTTGCAGCCCATTGCTGAGGCAATTTCATTACCAGTCAGAGGCTGCAATCTTTGTGAAGTGAGTGGTAGGGATACATAGCGTACGCTATAACCTTCCACACTGCAGTGTATTACTAACTAGTAAAATTCGAATCCCAAAATAAAAAATAACGCTATTTAATAGGCTAATATTTACATATATCTCTCCGTCTTCCATTATCTCTCTCTCGTGGGTTGATTTGACGAGTGCGACAGATTGATTTAGCTCAAAGTCGAACCTAATAATAGATCCAGGGGATTGTATGGGGAGGGGGGTGCTAAAACGTTAATTACCGAATCTTGCCCAAACTGACCATCTGGAAATAGTAACATCTTCCCGCCTCCCCCTCTCCCACCATCCCTCTGCCTCTCCCCATCTCTCAGTGATCCCTCTGTAAAATATCATCAATATTCCTCACCAAACATAACACCGACTGAGATGATCTCCAATTGAAAGTGAGTGAGTGAGTGAGTGTGTGTGTGTGTGTGTGTGTGTGTGTGTGTGTGTGTGTGTGTGCGTAGCCTAGCTCGTGTTGAGGACATATTTTAAAGATCGTTTTATCCTCTCCATGCTCTCCATTGCCAATTACGCACCAAACTCACCACCGGGAGATACAATAATCTTAAACCCCTTTCTTGACAACTGGATGTTTAATTGAAAAGTATCAGATATGGGTAAGATATGTTAAATAAAGTAGACAAATAGCCTCTTGCAAATACTGATTTGTGTTAACTTGGATGCAGTCTTAAAGTGAGAGACTGCCTCTGAAACCCTTAAAATGTCTTATAATTCTCTGCAAAAAAAAATAGAAGTCAATAGCCTGCCCTATAGGCTTACTCCTACTGGACAATTGTCCACTTTATCTGTAATCAATACCGCTCCCATCAAAATATGTCAGACTTGGCATAACTGACAAGTCTCACTCGATTGAGCCTCAAATGCGTCAGAAATGGAATCATATTTGATTTCACATTGTCATGGTCAAGATGCCATATGACGATTTGTTGACAAATTGCGAAATAGAAAACAATCCAAAAAGTGTTGTTCTCTGAGCAAATAAATTGTGCAACAGCGTTTAACATTTTAGACGAAAAATTAATTAAGAGAAAATTCAATCATATGGTTGGAAAATAATATTATAAGGTATTTTTGCTGAGATTTTCCGAGTGAATAACTTCCGTGTGTGTTGTGACAGCGGGACAAACAATATTACAACTTTTCTACAAATGTATTAATCTTTTGCTTTCACAAATTATAATTATTAGGCTATTATTATTAGCCTATATAATTATTATCCTATCGTTATTTAATTCCAAACATCAGTTGTGCCTTGTCTTACAGAAACCCTGATGCGCATTGGAGGGTCCAGTTTCTATTCAAGATAACTTTTTGTCATGTTTATTTTCACATGTGAAAATCCTGTCTTTGTATTGAATTGTCAGCCTCCTCTTTTGTTGTGCATAATCAACATGGCCTATTGTCGCTGTAGCCGGGGGAGCTGCGCTGGAGAAAAAAAGTTGCAATTATGTACAACTAGACAATGAGGCAAAAACCCCTGAGGTTCGGAATGCTAAAGGTCTTAGGGAAAGAGAGCACTGGTCCCTTTTTAGTTATTTTCCTCCACTGACATTGTATGGGAACACTAATGCATCTGTCATGATAACAAGCTAAGAATAACATCTAGACATCAAACCAAGCAGAGAATCCATCCGAGGTGATTCATTCAGATCTGTCCCATTGATTTATTAAACACACAAGCAACATCTGCAGCCGCAGCCAGCACGGTGCGCGGTTTGAAGATCAATTCGAGGGGAAAGTGAGAGGAGAGATGCCTAAAAAATATATTTTTAGCGTAGTTTGTCCTGCTTTAACTGACACAGATATATATATTTATTATTCAGAGACAGAAATAAAATATAAAACCGTGCGTCACCATGCTGTAAGTCAATATTCATGATTATGGGCGCCAAGTAGCTTAGTGGGTAAGAGCGTTGTGCCAGTCACCGAAAGGTCGCTGGTTCTAATCCCCGAGCCGACTAGGTGAAAAATCTGTCGATGTGCCCTTAAGCAAGGCACTTAACCCTAATTGCTCCTGTAAGTCGCTCTGGATAAGAGCGTCTGCTAAATTACTAAAATGTAAATGTTAAATGCCCAGTGTAGCCCGCCTCATTAGGTCAAATCCACATCTTTAACTTCTCTCATCATCCTTACTTTTATTTCTATTATCTCACTGGTTATGGGCCTAATGGAGAGACACAAAGGTCCGTTTAATTTATGTTCATTTAGCAACGGAGAAGCAGACACAAATGTTTGCGTGCTTATGGCAGTGATATGTAAGGTATTCAAATCAACTTACAGTCAGTTAGATTTGAGGAATTTAACTGAAGGAGCTGGATTTCAGATACGACAACCTTTACTCTACTGCTCCTGAAAGACGCTGGAATGGCATAGCCTATCCTTATGGTCATCAAGAATAGTGAGACGTTCTTTAACAAACTACAAGAATACAATTCTTCTTACTGAAATTCCCAATAAATATTCTAAATTAACAATCACGCAATAGGCTTAGTGTTGTCATGTTTGTGTTCTTGTTGTGATCTGACTACAAATTAAGCTTTATAGGAAAAGTATGTTGCAGCACATTGAAGGTGACAAAAGTAGGCTACACCAGTTTGACAGCAGAATATTATTTATGGGACAGTGAAAGGAACATATTCCTAATGTAGGCTAAACACTTTGCCACGTATTCTTATTCTGAAAAATAATCATATTGAGTTCTACAGAATTAGAAGAGGGGCTATAGAATTCAAAGTTATTTTCCTCTTTGCAAAATAATGTGGAAAATACATGATCTAGTGCTTTGCATAGATTATTAATCAATGAGCTGGTGCTATGGGGGTTAAACGTGTTTGGTTTTAGGGAGATGGCTTATAGGTGTGTGTGGGGGGAGGTAGAAGTTATGAACAACTAAACTACTTTGCTCATACTTCTCTGTCTATAAAATGGATATGGAACAATTGTAGCTTATACTTAGATAGTTCAGTGTGTGTGTGTGTGTGTGTGTGTGTGTGTGTGTGTGTGTGTGTATGTGTGTGTGTGTGTGTCTTTGAGAGAGAGAGAGTGATGTGGTACAGAAGTTGTCAATGACTGAACTAACTTTGCACAATACTTTGATGTTTAGTAATAATATAGCATCCTAACTATCATTTTTCTCATGATTGTTTTGTCTTTCAGCACATGTAACAGTGCTGAAATACGCAGCAGCCTAATGCAACATTTACTACACATTTTGAGGAACTTCAATTGGTACATCTACAAAAAAGTTAGTTGAAAACATTCAACAGTGAGGCGGGCATTTGAGAAATGAAGAGACCAAAACACATGCAACTAACCTGGCATTGGTGCAGTCGTTGTAGAGCGCTTCGAAGTCCTTGCGGGTGATGAGTTTGCAGCGATTCACCCCAGGCTGAATAGCCCCAAGCCCCCGCAGAATCCGGACCTGCTCCACTGTGCACACGACGGGGCATATATCCAGCCGCTTCAGCTTGGTGTAGACGGTGTGCAGACCCCCGACCAGATGTTTCAGGAAGAGGTCGAAGACCTGCGGCAGGCAGATGAGTTCTTGACCGTCCACGTTGAACGAGGCTACCTTGACCCCGTGTACCTCAACCATTTTGCACTCGTTATTGCCGCTTGTGCCGTTTCCATTTCCTCCTCCACCGCCTCCTCCGCTGCTGATGAAAGAGTTGATCAAGCTGCTTGTCAGTCTCGGGGACTCGGCTGGGCTTGTATACAGCGGATCAGAGCGGAATAAACTGCCAGACCCCGGAGTAGATGTTGGGGAAAGCACCGGCGGAGTAGCTGATACGGCCATAGTTTCTTAAGTTTCTTCCTTTCCTCACTCTCTGTCTCACCCTTTACGTTTTGTTTCTACTTCTCGCTCACTCTTTTCTCTTGCTGTTTCACATGCACTCTCGCTCCCGTCGGATAGTCGGCAATGGGCAACTAACTACCTATCTCACAAGTGCTGTGGCTAGAATGAGAACCATCGGATTCACTGTTTCAATTAGCCAGCCCACTGAAAACTCAAGTGGCAGCTCCAACCACCAACGAGGAGCACACCAGCTTACGCGCGAGCATCCTATTGGTCCTTTGAGCATGATTGGCAGGTCTCCTAGTTGGAGGGTCTGGTTTCTGTTGACAGCTACTCAGTTACTCGAGAATAACTTTTTACAGACTTTTGGGGTTCATTTGATATAATTAAGACCTGAATTCAAAAGTTTGACTCTTATTGGTACACATAATAAAACATGTTAAGTTTGATAAGCAAATGTTATTGTAATTAATTACATTGCTATTGTATTATAATAATGTCCTACATGTAGACCTATTGTATATAATAAAATATGATTATTATGATTATTATTAGGATTAACCTTAGAGCCATAATGATTACGATTATTGTAATAATAGTAAATGCTATTTTTATTGTAGGCTAGCCCTGCTACTGTAATACCATACCAAGGCCAAACACCGAGAGGTCTGAACCTTAATGGAACATAGGAGGTAGAATGTTTGGGATTGCCTACTGGTTGAAGACAGAAACATATATTTACATGTGGCTCTGGTTGAAGACCTATTCTGGTTACTCACAATTACTGCAGAGTTAGTTAGTAGTTGCGCTGGTGTTGTCATCTGTGACATTTATGAGCACACAATTCACATGGATGCTTGCTTCCTCAATCAAGGATAAGAGGACATATTTGTGTGTGACTGCTTATCTGTTGAACAAAAAGAAACAAAAAAACAACTTGCGGATAATACTTGATCACAAAAAAGTTTAAAGGTAACAAATCTGTGGTACAAAACTCAAAATACATCTTTGATAATTGATTTGCTTTCAAACAATTTGCCCACATATCAATAACCTATTATTTACTAGTTGTCTGACCTTTCACCTGGGCGGTGGTAACTTTATCACCAGTAGTGCATTATATGCTGTCACTTTAATCCATGCATGTGCCTTTGCCTGTTGAGCCCCAGTGTGGTTTCAGTGGATACATTCTGATACAGTAGCACAGGCGCCTCTCCAGAGGCCAGAGGCACTCCCTGCAGTCCTGCCTGGGCCGAATTAACTACACAGGTTATCGACACAACTGCCACAAAGTAACCACAGAGTTACATTGCATAAGGTAAAACTATATATTCGTTTATAGTGAGTGGTATGGCCCTGGTCAAAACTATTGTTCAGATTGTTGTGAGTTAAAGAAAAAAAATAGTTATTTAATAGAGCCGGATTGACCATTACATTACATTTGTTTTTTGACCCAAAACAGGCTACATGTGGTAGGAAAAATATGTCCTTGCTAAAAGAAAAGGGGTCATTTAAATCTCTTCTACAAAAGCGTCAAAGTTAACTTGGTAGTTTTGCAGACAGTCAGAGCCAACATTTGGCTATCTATTAGGTGAATGACTCTGCCACATATTGCATTTCTTTTAGGCTACACCTCACCTCAATAATCATCACCAGAGACCATTCAGACTTGTTGGTTTTGCGTTAGGCTACTGGACACATTTTTTTGTTTGACCTCACTAATACAGAACATGTTACAAATAACATTTAAGTCATTTAGCAGATGCTCTTATCCAGAGCGACTTACAGGAGCAATTAGGGTTAAGTGCCTTGCTCAAGGGCACATCAACATATTTTTCACCTAGTCGGCTCAGGGATTAGAACCAGCAACCTTTCGGTTGCTGCCACAACGCTCTTAACCACTAAGCTACCTGCCGCCCAACTAAGGCACTTGCACACCTGGACCTATTCTCAGGCAGATGGCACTATTTCAAATGAAAATCTTCATGTTGGTTAAAAAAAAGTCTGAAAAATGAATACAGGAATAATACTTAACCTTTGGGCTCTTCCATTCCAGTAGGGAAGATTAATATTGTAATGAGTGCTTAAATGCCATGCAAATTTTTTGCAAGTACCTGGTTAAATTAAAAAGCTAGGTGGCAATCTGGAAATTAGAAACATATTTTACCTGGGTTTCAATTGCACCTTGCTCCTTCATCTTCTATTTAATCTTAATGATTGCCTGATTAGCATAGCCAGCCAGCTAGCAAAGTTACCAGCTCCAGCCTCAACCCACTCCCCCAGCAGCAGCTTAATGTCTCCCCCTCTATGCAAAGTGACAACTCATTCCTCATAGAGTACATGTATATAACGATGCCCTCCCACCCTCTCAGCACACAGTGATGGACTGCTGCATTGGAATATTGTACAGAGTAATCTCCTCTTTTAAGGGCAGGCTCTCAAACTGGTTAAAGAGCAGTTATTTCCCAGTTTTTCCGATTTTGAGTTGTTCCTACACTGAACAGCCTGGTGATGTCAATTGTGAGAAAATCTATTCTCATATCAATTGTCATTCTGCCAACACGTTTAATCCTAAACATTTACCCTTTTTGGAATTTGTATGATACAAAAATATATAGTTTAGCATTTTTGTGACAACAACAAAAAGAGGGTGGACATTAGGATATTAATAATAATTTGTTTGAATATTTTGTGCTTAAAAAGTGGCACCACTTTAATCCCATAACCTTAATATTGCTCTTCAATTATTGATCCAAATAATGTCACTGACATTCTTTCTCAGAATCATTTTGCATTCAGACATATTTCGTTGTGCATTTTTTGACATAACAAAAACGACATAGGAACCAAAGATTAATATTGCTAAATGTACTGTAACTACACTTAGAATACACTGTAATTAATGTGGACAAATCATAAATCCCTATAAAGTTCCTTCAGTGGATGACAATTTTACTTGAAGAATATAACCATTCCTGTATGCTTGCCATTATCGTCTATGCACCATGCAGACTATAGACAAAGCGGTTGTGTGAAAGACAAGAGACAGAGAAAAGGGGAGAGAGAGAGAGAGAGAGAGAGAGAGAGAGAGAGAGAGAGAGAGAGAGAGAGAGAGAGAGAGAGAGAGAGAGAGAGAGAGTGCGAGAGAGAGTGCGAGAGAGAGTGCGAGAGAGAGTGCGAGAGAGAGTGCGAGAGAGAGAGAGAGAGAGAGAGTGCGAGAGTGCGAGAGTGCGAGAGAGAGAGAGAGAGAGAGAGAGAGAGAGAGAGAGAGATTGACTGCCTCATCTCAATTTTGCATCCTTCCCTTTAGAGTTATTGTAATGTGAAATATTGCAGTGAGGCCAGATGCAGAACACCATCTCCCTTCAGAATAATGAAATGTTTTTATTAATGCAAGCATAACACAAATCAATAACAACAATAAATTACTGGTGATTGTAATTGAATGTTTTCCTAATTTTACTGTCACTTGTGATAGATATTCATGCCCATTACAACGTTTTAAATTCATTAGACTTTCTTGTCTCTTGCTGGATTGAATGTTACAGGAGTCAAGTAATCCATTTGGGCTGTGACATGTGCCAAAAACTTGATGGACTCTTAATTTAAATAAAATATCACTCCTTAATTCTATTTAAAAGGACAAGCTTGTTACTTGAGTGTGGTTGCCATGCTTAATTTTTTCAAGAAGGCCCACATTGATGATATAATGACACTTACGCTATGCTTGCTGCCAAATGAAGGGTGACTGATCCCTGAAGTAGGACTGTCTATTCTCTGCCTTGGGATGTGGTTTGGTCTATAAAGCTGAATTATTGAGCCGGAATACTTGTCACTACCACTTTGGCATCTTGAAAGACATTTTGCCATATTTGTCATCACATTGTAATTACATTTATTTATATTTTTCTATGTGTTCATTTGATGTGTTAATTGCAAGTTGTTCCCCCATGTTTTCCCTAAGCTGAAGATATAAAAAAGAAAGTTCAGCTATAATAGAGCTGATAGAATTCAAGCCAAATCTTTGAATAAGCCCCTGGAATACTGGTTGCATTTTCAGTATTTACATATAACCACAACCCTTAATCATATGATTCCACTTGGTTGTCTGTCCAGTTCTGAGAGAACTTGAAATCCAAGTCTCTTTCATTGACTATACCACTATTCACAGCACCCTCAACACCTGTCACGTTGCACTGCTCTGGTTAACTTCATGGTTCTCCATATCATATCCCTTCAAGTAGAAGGAACAGGAGGACAAATGGCCTAAGAAACCTTCATACCCCCTCCCTTCCAAATAATCCACTGCTAGAATGAAACAGAGCCAATCAGAGACTCTTTAAAATGCATGAGCCATGATAAAGAGTTAGTTACATCTCTAACGGTTCTCTGAAGCAACAATCAAAGGAAGCGGAACACATAGAAGTGAACAGCGAAAGGTGTGGGTACTTGGAAGATAAAGAGTTGTTGATTTTCTCAGAAAGCAAGGCAGTGCTTGCTGCATTGATGGTCTTTTGTAAGACAGCCAGAAAAACCGCCTCTGAACATACCCCTAAATGGCACAGGATGAAACTGCTCCAACCATTTCAATCCACACAGGTTTTCCTTTTCATTTTACTTGGATTAAAAAAGAAGCATATCCCGTGAGAGTAAGCAAGTGACACCAAGACACCCCTGCATCACAAAACTTGAGACAAACACTCCTGTTAAAAGCTTCAACATTTAATAGGGAAAAGAGGAAAAAACATGCTTGTTTTCAGCCATCTGTCAGGGCTGTTTTAAGTTATATGAGATTTTTGAAAAGGAGACGGGTGATGATCAATTGATGATTCCTCTAAACCAATAAACACCTGTCTGCATAGCCTGGCCCAGCAAACAACATGGATAGCTGAAAACACTACCTAATGAGCAAGTCCCAGTGTTCTCTAGGACCCCTCTCTGCTTGGTGACATAGTAGGCTACTGCCCAAAACCTTATATGGGATGGGAACAAAAGTTAGTGAAGTTTCGACAGCACCATGCCTACTCAGCACAAACAAATAGCTGCTGCCCAAAATGTTGAACAGTACTTGAGACAAGTATGTTTTCTGGGTCTGGAATGCATGATGCATCTCATGCTTTTGTGATAAAACAAGTGTCCTCTCTCAGTGTAATAAAAAATGTCAATAATCTAAAACAATGCCTCACTTGAATGAAATAATGAACATAGAGATGACCTCTACTCGTGTAGAATTAAACAGTGCTTTTAGAAGTACCCTCGAGTCTGGTTATTTTTTAACTGCAGGGCTTTTAGAAAGCATAAAAGGCAACCAATGATAATGAATCCAAAGGGTCAAACTACCCACTGGGCACACACTGGTTAAATCAATGTTTTTTCCATGTCATTTCAATTAAATTACGTTGAATCAAGATGGAATAGACCTTGAATTGACGCCTGTGCCGTGGGTGATGTGTACTATTGTGTACAGCTCCTAACTAACTGAATGCCAGGTGCAGCTTATATCATCAAGTTATTTTGGCCTCTTGTCCTTTCAATGTACTGAACAAGGAAATAGACACGGTGTGCCCTCATTTAAACTGCATTTAAAGGGATATTACAACCCTCATCATAACTCTTTTAAATGCATGTTCGTTTTCGAAACAACACTCAATCCATCATTACCTTTACAACCAGCACATCACTCAACAAGCAATCAGCCCAAGCCACTGATTTTTACAGCATACATTAACAGCACTGCAGGCTAAGCAGCAGTCAAGCACTGGACGTTTGTGAAGCTTCCCTCATTCTGGCGAAAAGGCTAAGGAAAGAAAGACAATGATGACAATCTTCACCAATATATACTTTACCTGAGTCCAGTCAACTTTTGTTTGTTGGCTGAAACAGTTCTTAAATGCAGAATCGGGTCACAGCCATGTTCTGCCATCAACAGTAATGATGTCAGCTGTTGGCAAATGTGGCTAGTGGGCTATACCATTTACAGCAGTCAACCAGGAGAAGTTTGCCCGGTTGAGCCTAGGTTACTCTTAACTGAATTTGTCATTATATTTGGTTGGCAATGATGTGAATGGCTTGATGAAACGGTGGAGCATGTGTTGTTGTAAGTATGTGAAGAGAGGGAAAGATTGATGTGTATGGTTAATTGAGTGTTTTTTGTTGTTGTTTTTCCCCCCACCTTTATTTAACCAGGTAAGCCAGTTGAGAACAAGTTCTCATTTACAACTGCGACCTGGCCAAGATAAAGCAAAGTAGTGCGATAAAAACAACAACAACACAGAGTTACAAATGGGATAAACAAAAACGTACAGTCAATAACACAATAGAAAATCTATATACAGTGTGTGCAAATGTAGTAAGTTATGGAGGTAAGGCAATAAATAGGCCATAGTACAAAAATAATGACAATTTAGTATTAACACTGGAATGATAGATGTGCAGAAGATGATGTGCAAATAGAGATACTGGGGTGCAAATGAGCAAAAATAAATAACAATATGGGGATGAGGTAGTTGGGTGGGTTAATTACAGATGGGCTGTGTACAGGTGCAGTGATCAGTAAGCTGCTCTGACAACTGATGCTTAAAGTTAGTGAGGGAGATAAGAGTCTCCAGCTTCAGAGATTTTTGCAGTTCATTCCAGTAATTGGCAGCAGAGAACTGGAAGGAATGGCGGCCAAAGGAGGTGTTGGCTTTGGGGATGACCAGTGAGATATACCTGCTGGAGCGCATACTACGGGTGGGTGTTGCTATGGTGACCAATGAGCTAAGATAAGGCAGGGATTTGCCTAGCAGTGATTTATAGATGGCCTGGAGCCAGTGGGTTTGGCGACGAATATGTAGTGAGGGCCAGCCAACGAGAGCGTACAGGTCACAATGGTGGGTAGTATATGGGGCTTTGGTGACAAAACGGATGGCACTGTGATAGACTACATCCAATTTGCTGAGTAGAGTGTTGGAGGCTATTTTGTAAATGACATCGCCGAAGTCAAGGATCGGTAGGATAGTCAGTTTTACGAGGGCATGTTTGGCAGCATGAGTGAAGGAGGCTTTGTTGCGAAATAAGAAGCCGATTCTAGATGTAACTTTGGATTGGAGATGCTTAATGTGAGTCTGGAAGGAGAGTTTACGGTCTAACCAGACACTTAGGTATTTGTAGTTGTCCACATATTCCAAGTCAGACCCGCTGAGAACAGTGATTCTAGTCGGGCGGGTGCAAGCAGCGTTCGATTGAAGAGCATGCATTTAGTTTTACTAGCGTTTAAGAGCAATTGGAGGCTATGGAAGGAGTGTTGTATGGCATTGAAGCTCGTTTGGAGGTTTGTTAACACAGTGTCCAATGAAGGGCCAGATGTATACAAAATGGTGTCATCTGCGTAGAGGTGGATCTGAGAGTCACCAGCAGCAAGAGTGACATCATTGATATACACAGAGAATAGAGTCGGCCCGAGAATTGAACCCCGTGGCACCCCCATAGAGACTGCCAGAGGTCCAGACAACAGGCCCTCCGATTTGACACATTGAACTCTATCTGAGAAGTAGTTGGTGAACCAGGCGAGGCAGTCATTTGAGAAACCAAGGCTATTTAGTCTGCCAATAAGAATGCGGTGATTGACAGAGTCAAAAGCCTTGGCCAGGTCGATGAAGACGGCTGCACAGTACTGTATTTTATCGATCTCGGTTATAATATCGTTTAGGACCTTGAGCGTGGCTGGACAGGATTGGGGAGGTTTGGAGGGGGTTTTTGGAATGGGGGAGGTTTTTTGGAAGTTAGTATGGCTCTTTTTTATTTTCTTAGAAATAAAGAATTAGGCAGGATAATTTAGATTTGTGTAATATAAACCGTGATTGACCACACACTCCGGCACAGTAGGTGGCGGCATGCACCTTTAACTTTTCTTTGCAGACCGCCATTATGAAGAAGAAGAAGAAGAAGAAGAAGAGCCAGTGGGTCATGCAGTAAACAACAGCAGCCACCAGAGCACGAAGATGATCATATGCATCATCATATTCTGACCATTTCAGAATGTTGCCTTTTTATTCTCATCCTAATTGCACACCACTCAGAAGCCTATGTCTCAGTTTGATCATTTTGTTTAGGAATACATCTAGTTTTTTTTGTTGAATATATGAATTACATGGCAAGATTATGTTACTAACATCTATTAGTATCACAGGATCTAGGCCCATTTATAGGGAAACAGTCAGGAGGCAAATATGAAAAAACAAGTATAGTTCAGAGTTGCTTGTTTAAAACAGGATAACAGTAAAGAAGATACACAAAGGGATTCTTAGTTCTTACCTTCCACAATACAACTGACTTGCGACTAAAGTGTTACCATGCTTTCACAGACTTTACTAGTTGCTTTACAACTTACCAAAAATAGTGACAAACAATTTCAGGATGAAAGAAAAAAAGAGAAAACAGTTCCCCACAGCATTTAAAAAGAAACAGTAAACAGAAATACAACTTAATTTAAAAGACAATCACCTTAAGACTGCTTGGACCACAAAGGTGTTCAAACACATGAAGCAAACTGAAAAACAAAAGGACATTACTGCAGTGTCATTGCCCTAACTTACAAAGCAATAAACAATTGGATTGTTTCGACCAGTGTTGATTGTGTCGATCAGAACTGATACAAATAGCCTACCTTCTCAGAAAACTCCAACCACACCCAAAACATTTCTTCAAAACAGCATGGTCACAAAATGGTTGCCCTGGCTCAGAAGTAGACTTGCACAGTAACATCACAGCACAAAACACACACACCACCTTCAGGGACAAAAGGAGGGGATTCGATTATCTGGCCCGGGTTGCCCCGGTGGGAGGGGTTTGCACCGGGTGAAAAGTGATTGCATTCGTTTTGGAACCGGGCTGCCTCCCGGGCGTGAGCCAGGTGCCCCGCTCGTGACCGACGGCGAAGTCGGCTCAAAACAAAAGTGACATAGATTAAGCATGTGGAGTAATTAACAGGATTCTGTGTTTTCACATGCAAAATGGATTGTTTTTATAAAAATGCTTCATCTGCCTTCCCAATGAAAACTAGTTAGAGAATTTGAACATACTGTATATTTTATGGAAAAGAGATGTTGTACGTTTCTGAACGATTGTTGACAACATGACCGAGCGGCGTAGATTACTATTCTATTTGAGAAGGGCGCCTCCTCCCTCACCGCTTTTGCTCGTTCATGTCACGGGCCGGGCCATAGACCGGTGCACCGCAGTTCATCTTAATTGAACTCCATCAAGCTCTCATCTGGGCAGGTGGGTCTGGGGTGCTTTTATATGTTGTACATGTTCCCCACCAATTAGTGTCCCCTGGGAAACATGGACCAAAACTAAGATACCTCTTACCCTAGAAGAATGCCTGAGATATTAGGGATTGATGGCAAGTTGTTATGACCACTGGATGGTTCATCAGTGCTGATGCCAAGTGAGGTGTTCATCAGTGCTGATGCAGTGTATCTTGTTGTAATTTATGTTATCACCTAAATCTCCCATTGCCTACTATATTATAGACTATTGGATGTTGAAGGTATGGTGTTTATATTTTAGTTTACTTATAGTTACATCTTTACTAATATGATATTACTCATGTTTATGTTTTAAGAGAAAATACAAGGGATACTTTTTTTATTTAATCAGTGTGTGTGTATATATGTGTGTGTACATGTGACGTCACAGCTAATGTGTCACATGATACAGTGCGCCTATTGCTCAACATGGCTGCAGACAACCTACCATCCGAATTTGATGTTATCATACTCGGGACAGGTAAGAAACTATTGTTGGTTTGCCAGCGTGTGTACTTTCAATATGTTTCTTGATAACTGTGCCTCTGAAATTGGGGAGGGTGCAATAATATTGTCTAAAGGTTTCATCCAAAACTGTGAAATGGCTGATAGCATTGGTTGCTAACGCTAGCAGCTTGTTGTTGACGTTAGCATCTAGCTAGCTTGCTAATTAGGAGCAGGGCGTATGTAACATGTATATCTGTAACATTTGAATATAAAACGGCTAGCTAGCTATAGCTAACGACTTAGCAATTCGTGTCATTTTTGTTGTTGTTGTGTGTGTATATGTGTGTTATAAGATCACCATTTCAACATCGATAGCTAGCTAACTTTGACAACGTCATCAGCTTCCTTGATGTCAACATCTGTGTGAAGTTAGCTATCTGAATTATTTCTATCGTGTCCCTATTTGATATGAAGAGCTAGCTAACTGACTTTACACTCAAACAACCAACGTTTGCATATGGTACAAAAGGTAAACACAGCTAAACAGCTAGGTAGCTAGCATTAGTAAAGGCATCTCTCTAACTTACTGCTCTCAGCTGAGAGAAGCATGCACTGTCATTGTGACTAGCCTGGGCAACTGTTGGGTAGCGAACGCTAAACCTATATTTAGCCAGTGAAATGTAGAACTGTCTGTGTCCAACCCACACATACAGTAGATTTTCCTATCTACCTGTTATAAATGCTAGCTAGACATACAGGATAAGAAATGTAAGATGTCATTATCAGGTTCTTCAGAATAGAAATTGCTTGAACAAATGTGCAGTCACAGATGAGTCTAATGTGATGCCATTTTACACAAATATTGCACCTAGCTAATTGTAATTCTACATAATTATTTTGGAACTAAAACTTCTAATTTCTCAAACCCCTAACACACGCATGGCTGTTTCAGGGTTGGGTAGGTTACTTTCTAAATGTAATCTGTTAGTCCTAGAGTTACTAGTTACCTGTCCAAAATTGTAATCAGTAACGTAACTTTGATTACCCAAACTCGTTACTTTAGGATTACTTTCCTCATAAGACTTCTGCATGCTTCCCATTAGAAACAGTTCATGTGTATATTATGATGACATTTTGTGACTGTTTTGGTCTTCAGCAAGGGCTTTTTCCTCTGTTCATGCACACACATTTTTTTCTTGAGGCAAGCCAAAGTTCAGTAGTAGAAGTCTATACCCCTTCTTCTGTGATTGGTCAATAGTATGAATTATTCAATTAAGTGTTTGTTGTCATTCAATGAGAAACAACTCATTTTCCTGCAAATTTTTTCACTTGAGAAATACTACACCAAACATCATAGTTATCTTAGATTAATTCGTACTATTTTGAGGAAGTGTATACTGGCTAAGGCATCTCAAGAGGGACAAACTATTGCTGTTTTTTTCTCGTTTTTCAAGCGCAGGTCTTTTAAGGGAGTATGCGAGGCACATACGTTCACATCGCCTAGCGGAGTTCTGCTAGGAGCAAACCCAACCTAGTATGCAGACGCCTTTTTAAAGGGCATTAGAAGAAGACAAAAATTATCTAACAAACACATTTGTTGTGTCATAATGGTCTCTGACTTGTGGACAGACTCACTCAGGTGGAACAAACTTAAACTTGCACCTTGTTTTAATGCCGAATTGAATGTCATTGAGAAAAGAGAAAGGTGTCATAGTGTATTTTTCTCACATCCTTTCTAAAAATTACAAATTATCCGAAAAGTAATCATCTCGTTTTTCAGAAGTATCTGTAATCCGATTACAATATTTGTGCTGGTAACGTAACTGATTAGTTAGCTTTTTGTAATCAGATTACATGTCACTGATTACATGTAAACAGTTACTCCCCAACCGTTTTAGTAATAGTATGAACTCAGACTCACATCACTGGGTTGATCGTAGGCTTAGGATACATTTTAATTCACCAGTGGAGGCTGCTGAGGGGAGGACGGCTCATAATAATGGCTGGAATGGAGTAAATGGAATGGTGTCAAACACATCAAAGACGTGTTTTCCATGTGGTTGACTTGATAACACTCCATTCCATTCCAGCCATTAATATGAGCTGTCCTCCCCTCAGCAGCCTCCACTGTAATTCACTATAGGCTAGTTGGCCTACTCTTTGATGAATCCCCGGCACTGGTTTCATTCAATGTTCTGGCAGACAATGCAATGGTTTGTCTTCATTCAGGATGATGACCTGGGCTTACCAATAAGAGTCCAGAGTCTACCCCAGTAATAGCACAGGAAAGGATACAGGTGCTCTGATTCATTATGTTCAGAAATCAGTCCATGCACAGACCTGGTACAAAGCACAGAACAGATCCCAGCAGGGGATGCACTGTAGGAGCTCACCAGTGCTTGGATTCACTATGCAATGGAGGAGGAAAATAAATATTAAAAATGACAGCTCAGATGCCTATTGCTATAATTCAACACTATGATTGATGGTGTGCAAATTGAATATCTCTGGCCCACTTCTGGTTTTGCTGGTGCAAAACTTGAAGCCAGCTGGTCCCCAGACTGTGGGTGACAACACTGCACTGATGACCCAGTCTATTTCTGTGCAGGCAGTGTTCTGTGTCAAGGTTGGTCAGACAAGCATTTTTTCCAGGTTCCCCAGCCTCTGTCTTTGTATTGGGTCTGTGTGCAATCAGTGGCTGTGGACAAGGAACAGTTGTTTATGAATATAGTGGCCCCCTAATGACACCTTTTTTCCATCTGCTGGACCTTCACCTGTGTGAGGCAGGGTGTTCCTGTTGGTTGCACCCCGTCAGTCCCCTGTTCACACACACCTGACGCTCACCAGGGGGTGGCACTGGGGACCTCGGGTCTGCGTGGATAATTCTCTGTTGGACATCTGTGAGTTTGGTGTATGAAAGTCTCTTAAAGGGGGTCTAGCCAATTGTATGCTTTACAGATACGTTGTCCATTTATTTTTGTAATCGAAAGAATTTGACCTTGAAAGAATGTTCATCAGCATTGCACCCCTGCAGCTCTTTTGTCCAGTTGTTGGATTAATATCCCTCAGAAATAGCCTACGTTTTACATTTTAGTCTAGTGAGTGTATCCACAGTAGTGGGTGCATACGTTTTCTGACTTTTTCGCACTGGTCCTCCGTGGGAATCGAACCCACAAGTCTGGCGTTGCAAGGGCCATGCTCTACCTACTGAGCCACACGGGACCTTTTATTTTGACCCTTTCGACTACAGCCAAGTCAGCAGGATGGGAGGTAGCAGTCAGCACAGGCAAAACCTACATGGACTTTCTACTAGCTAGCCTAAGTGGAATGTTATCACGGCAAATCGATTGTGTTCCCGTTCCCGGGACGGCAGTGACAGAGATTCACAATTATTCCCGATCTCATAGTGGAACTGGTCTTGTGCAGAGTCTTAATAGAGAGGCAATAAAGCAAACGGAGCCGGCATCTTGCTGAGCCGTTCCCTGCTGTTGTGTTAATGTAACTATCCATCTTGGTGGGACCTCCAGTCATTGCCATGAAGGGCCTCCATTAGCAGGACATGTGATTATGGAACAGAGCCAACAATCACCAGCTTTACTAGTTGACACATCTCTGACTTGCACTTAGACTTCTTGCTTATTCATCAGGTTTAAAGCAACAACAAATGGTCTAGTAAAATAACAAACAGGTCGTTCCACCTCAAAAAGCACAAGAGGATTTCGACACCCACCATCTGATTGTTCTGAAATCGTTTCTTGTTAGAAACAGATAAGATTAGCATTCCTGCAGCATTATTTTGTTTAAATGTAATTTGATCTCTGAGAAATTAAGCTGATTTTGATTGCACCCAAATTGGCCATTTTTAATTTATAGGATTCATATAATATTCAATAAATATAGTACCTAACTTCCGATTTGGACCAAACTTTTTTCTCACAATGAGTAAGACATGAGGAATCCAAAGAAATGGTCAAACGACACCCACGGACCCCCTACACCAATCCCACCCCAACAAGGAGTATATAGTATCAGTTCTCTGTGTCTGACAAGTAGTATGGAGCTGCGGCTCGAAGTATTGTTTATCCTATGTAATGTATTCTCAGTGAATTTTGTGATGTTTTTCCCCCTGTTCATAGACATTACATCCTGATAGTACCAGGTTCTGACCACTAGATGGTAAGAGTTTGAAGAATCCCCCCCCTCCTCAATGTTAAAGGGATAGTTCACCCAAAATACAAAATGCACATATTGGTTTCCAGTTTGAGATATGACAGCAATCCATGCTTTGGTTTTGTTGGGCACTGTTTCAAATGCTAATTTTTTAGCATTTGTGTCACAAATCCAATGCAAGTCAATGGTACCTATATTAGCATTTTTACGCCAAATCATCTTAAAGTATATAAACATGTATTGTGTAACTCAATTATGTTACTTATAGATGATTTGGATATGAGTGCGAAAATGCTAATATAGGCACCATTGAGGAGTGGGTAAGAAGTGCGCTGTCTAGCTTTATTAGCTGGGTGCCCTGCCATATGTGGCAATGACTTCAAATGAAATCCCAAGTTCAAGAACATTGGGAAATGCCGGCACTCCAACATGTTTTTATTTTATTTTTTACAAAAAGACATCACCTCATTTCACCTTTTTATTTTTCGGCCGGGCAGGCTAATGTGTTTCCGCAGTTATGCCTTCATTTTTGCATTTGTGGCACAAATGCAAAAACGTTAGCATTTGAAACTAGGGGTGTGAGAGAAAAAAAATGAAGTGAATTCACAATTCAGATATGGTCCTGCGTATGACCGCTAGGGGGCAATTGAGTTCAATCTACCGCACTCCTGGCTACCTACCAGACGGCACTCACCTTATTGCTGTCCCCCTCCCACTCAACAACGATGGTATTAATGCAGTTCTCTGTTGTGTCCCTCTCCTCCATGTTCTCAGTTGGTTGTCAGTACATGGGACATGTCCCACTTCTCATCCATGTGATGGCTCGTTGCAGTGATGTATGACAGCGTGTTCATAGACGTCCAACAATCTGTTGTTAATGCCATGTATCCAATGCAAGATGTATTTTACGGCCCCCTAACCAATTGTGCTATTATGTGTGTTCTTTTCGCGTGATTTGTAATTTATTCTGTACATAATGTTTCTGCCACCGTCTCTTATGACCAAAAAGAGCTTCTGAATATCAGGACAGCGATTACTCACCTCGTATTGGACAAAGATTTTTTTCTTCAATGAGTCGGACGCGAAGGATATTCTACAGACACCCGACAAGGCCCAAATCCCCATCATTCGCATGAGAAAGAGACAGCGATATCGTGGACGTAGGTCGGGGTGCCTTGTAAGGATCCGACGGCAAGCAAGTAATCTGCCTCTACCATCAGTCCTATTAGCCAACATACAATCATTGGAAAACAAAATAGACGACCTACGATCACGGATATCCTACCAACGGGACATTAAAAACTGTAACATCTTATGTTTCACCGAGGCGTGGCTGAACGACGACATGAATAACATACAGCTGGCGGGATATACGCTACATTGGCAGGATAGAACGGCTGACAAGGGGTGGCGGTCTGTGTATATTTGTAAACAACAGCTGGTGCACAAAATCTAATATTAAGGAAGTCTCGAGGTTTTGCTCGCCTGAGGTAGAGTATCTCATGATAAGCTGTAGACCACACTATTTACCAAGAGAGTTTTCATCTATATTTTTCGTAGCTGTCTATTTACCACCACAAACCGATGCTGGCACTAAGACTGCACTCAATGAGCTGAATAAGGCTATAAGCAAACAGGAAAACGCTCATCCAGAGGCAGCGCTGCTAGTGGCCGGGGACTTTAATGCAGGGAAACTACAATCCATTCTACCTCATTTCTACCAGCATGTTAAATGTGCAACCAGAGGAAAAAAACCTCTAGACCACCTTTACTCCACACACAGAGAAGCGTACAAAGCTCCCCCTCGCCCTCCATTTGGCAAATCTGACCATAATTCTATCCTCCTGATTCCTGCTTTTAAGCAAAAACTAAAGCAGGAAGCACCAGTGACTCGGTTAATAAGGAAGTGGTCAGATGACGCAGATGCTAAGCTACAGGACTGTTTTGCTAGCACAGACTGGAATATGTTCCGGGATTCTTCCGATGGCATTGAGGAGTACACCACATCAGTCACTGGCTTCATCAATAAGTGCATCGATGACGTCATCCCCACAGTGACCGTACATACATACCCCAACCAGAAGCCATGGATTACAGGCAACATCCGCACTGAGCTAAAGGGTAGAGCTGCCGCTTTCAAGGAGCGGGACTCTAACCTGGACGCTTATAAGAAATCCCACTATGCCCTCAGACGAACCATCAAACAGGCAAAGAGTCAATACAGGACTAAGATTGAATCATACTACACCGGCTCCGACGCTCGTCGGATGTGGCAGGGCTTGCAAACTATTACAGACTACAAAGAGAAGCACAGCCGCAAGCTGCTCGGTGGCACAAGCCTACCAGGTGAGCTAAATCACTTCTATGCTCGCTTCGAGGCAAGCAACACAAGCATGCTTGAGAGCATCAGCTGTTCCGGATGACTATGTGATCACGCTTTCCGTAGCCGATGTGAGTAAGACTTTTAAGCAGGTCAACATTCACAAGGCCGCAGGGCCAGACGGATTACCAGGACGTGTACTCTGAGCATGCGCTGACCAACTGGCAAGTGTCTTCACTGACATTTTCAACATGTCCCTGACTGAGTCTGTAATACCAACATGTTTCAAGCAGACCACCATAGTCCCATTGCCCAAGAACACTAAGATAATCTGCCTAAATGACTACCGACCTGTATCACTCACGTCTGTAGCCATGAAGTGCTTTGAAAGGCTGGTCATGGCTCACATCAACACCATTATCCCAGAAACCCTAGACCCACTCCAATTTGCATACCGCCCCAACAGATCCACAGATGATGCAATCTCTATTGCACTCCACACTGCCCTTTCCCAACTGGACAAGAGGCACACCTACGTGAGAATGCTATTCATTGACTACAGCTCAGCGTTCAACACCATAGTGCCCTCAAAGCTCATCACTAAGCTAAGGACCCTGGGACTAAACAACTCCCTCTGCAACTGAATCCTGGACTTTCTGATGGGCCGCCCCCAACCTCTCCCTCAACGTGATCAAGACAGAGGAGATGATTGTGGACTAAGCACGCCCCCATTCTCATCGACGGGGCTGTAGTGGAACAGGTTGAGAGCTTTAAGTTCCTTGGTGTCCACATCACCAACAAACTATCATGGTCCAAACACACTAAGACAGTCGTGAAGAGGGCACGACAACGCCTATTCCCCCTCAGGAGACTGAAAAGATTTGGCATGGGTCCTCAGATGCTCAAAAAGTTATACAGCTGCACCATCGAGAGCATCCCAACTGGTTGCATCACTGCCTTTTATGGCAACTGCTCGGCCTCCAACCGCAAGGCACTACATGTGGCAAATAACATTTGATTTTATTTATATGGTGTTTGAGTGCTCGTGCTTTGTACTTGCAGAGTAATCATTGTACAATTTCTCCATCAGGGCCGTCACAGTTTTTCCACATGACATCTTGTAGTCTGATTCTAGATATGCCATTAGGGTATTGAAGCCGACATCCTTCACCATTGACAATGGCTGCATATCAACTGCAATCATTTCTGTAATCAGCGATGTGATTTTTCTCACTCCGTCTCTTATCGCACTGCTGCCAGCAATGGGTTGGGTGTCACGGTGCCTCCCTTTCAGCATTGCACCTGTACTACCACTGTAGCTCAATTCCACCTAGCAAAGGGGGGGTGGGGGGGAGGAATTATTTAAAAAGTAATCACCTAATAGCAGAAACAGCACCATCTAGTGGTCAGAACCTGGTAATATCAGGATGTAGAATGGGACATAAACCCAACAACTTCAATGATTTCTCTGAACAGGGGAAAAAACCTATACAATTCACTGAGAATACATTGCATAGGATGAAGAAACAATACTCAGAGCCACAGCTCCATACTACTTGTCAGACATAGAAAACTGAAACTGTATACTCGTTGTTTGGGTGGGATTGACAAAGTGTGTGGGGGATCTGTGGGGGAATTTTTGACAATTTCTTTGGATTCCTCATGTCTTACTCATTGTTAGAAAAAAGTTTGGCCCAAATCGGATGTTAGGTACTATAATTATTTAATATTATATGAATCCTATAAATTAAAATGGCCAATTTGGGTGCAATCAATTATCTTAATTTCTCAGAGCTCAAATGATATTTCAACAAAATAAGATGGTGAGTGTCATGGCTTGCTCAAATGACATGGAACGACTCAAACACAAAACACAATGGCGATTCAAGTCACTGGGTCATCATCTTCTTGTATTGTAAGCTGGATATTAAAACAAGATGGGCCTACCACATAAGGTAAGAAAGTCTATCAACTATGAAGACTTCACAGTTAGACTAAATAGAATGGCCGAATTTCATTTGAATCCTATTTTAACAGTGCGCGTGTGTGCATATACGAGTGACAGAGAAGAGGATGGAACGGGGTGGTGTTGACTGAAGTGCCTTCCCATTCTGCTCTGTCTGCTGAAGGCCTGCTAGTCTCTTTTGCCTTCCCAAGCGCTCTCAGCCAGACTATAAATAACACGTCAAATGACTTTCAAGGTGGAGAGAGAGAATCCATTTTGGAATGTTCTCTGAAATGAAGAGTGATTTATGATTTCATACAATTCCTGCTGAAAGCATTTCGGGCTTTGCTCGGTCATCAAAGTCCTGCCGGCCCCGATCTATTATTTATCGTGAGGCCTGTCTGTGTGGCATCAGTGCTTTATGGCAGGTAATGTTTGTCTTTAGCAAACATGATGTGGAAAATCAATACCGGACACGATAAATGGCATTAAAAGATGGCATCGGAGGTTATTTACACTTTTTAAAAACATCTCAAGAATGGCCTAGTGGGTAGAGATACAACTGTTTTTTTTAATTATTTTTTTTACATGGGGTAGTTAATTGAGAGAGTGTATTTTATACCTAAGTGCCCACTTTAATCTTTCTTTGTGCTGTCTTAACGTTGATACGAGTGAACACTGGATAGCTTTACTCCATGTGCTTGCATTATCTTTGGTGATGCAACCATAGCCTACAGCTGTCTAAATCTTTGGTAGCCTATACGCCTAATGTTGAAATGGTGATGACACAATTGGACTGAGTAGCCTATGTGGAATGAGAGCATACAATGCAAGGTGAAACAGTGTAAGCCTCTGGCTTTCTGTTGTGACTGAGAGATGCTCTCTGTTAAATGACACAGTGAGAGGTTTGGAAGTGGCGGCATGTACATGAGAATAAATCACTTTCCCATTGTGTGTGTGAGATGGGACAGTGCAAGGCCAGATGAGAAAGAAGAGCGATGGAGAGACCAGGATGCCTTGGTGGCTTAATGGAGTTGTTTTCTGGGCTCTATCTGTGGCACTGCCTCTCAATCTCGCTTACCTAACCCCTATCTCTGTGGTCTGACTCCTCCGCCTGGCCATTTTACCTTTTGTCTTCTCTAGGAAACGGAAACCTCCGGAATGAATTAGGATCTTTCTCTTGGCTAAATGAATACCAGGTGGATTTTTCCTTGATGTGCTCTTCATGTCAGAGGATACCGCTTTCTCCCCCTCGGGGCAGGAGACATTTGTGCTGTTGAAAACGTAGTGCTATTCAAATGGAACTCGTCATTTTATTTGATGCCTATTGTTCATGAACCTTGTTCAACTGCCAACTCCACTAGGACTCTAAATGCCATAAGAGTCTCATTCTAGACATTTCTTTCCCATTGACAATAGAATAAGCAATACACTCAAAGAAATACTCATCACTTCCCGATTCAGCAGGCGCCGTCAATGCAGTGAATTGCTTGCCAATAGGTTCAGGTTGAATAAAAATGTCTCAAATTAAATGTAAACTATTCCATTCAGACAAAAGCCACGCGGAAATAATGGGTTGAATGGCTTCCTCTTGGGCCTGACAATGTGTCTCCTGTCTCTGTTCATTTTCAGGCCTGTCTGAGTCTGTCATTGCAGCGGCATGCTCCCGTGTTGGACAGAGGGTCTTGCATGTTGACAGGTGAGTCTGAGGGGGTGAGGTGGGTGGGTAATGGTATGGTGGATTGCACTGGGGAGAGATGGTGCTCTGGTTAGGCGTTCATTTTGTGTGATAATTATTTTAGATACAAATTCCACACAGCCTATTTTAAAAGTACATTTTCACACCAAGTGTACTGGGGTGAATATTTTGTACACTTGTTCAGTAAAATTGATTCATTGAAAAGTTACTGGTGCATGATTGTGTATAAGTTCTGAACAACGACATGATCCCAATTCTTACATATACTGTATGCTCAATCCTACAGGAGAAACTACTATGCTGGAAACTGGGCCAGTTTCACATTCAATGGACTGCTGTCCTGGATCGAGGAGTACAAAGTGAGTTTAGCTGTGTTTGCTATTATCTTTTAAATGTAGCACATTATCACAAAGCATGACATTAACTGATTTAACCAATGTGACTAACTGGAGGTGTGAATATAAAATGGTCCGCCAGCTTTGACCTTTTTAGAAAATAATGTGTTAACTGTGATTGTCCTCAGGGTTCTTGTGAGAGGCCTGGGTAATGGCTTCACGATGTCCTACAATGCGTGCGTGTTTGTGTGCGTGTGCAAAATACTGTGTGTCCATTTGGATGTCACACATTTTCTGTAGCTGTAGCCTGTCTCCTGTGTCAGCAGGCTGGCCAGAGTGAGGAGGCTGTACAGGAGGACTGGAAGGAGAAGCTGGAGGAGGGAGAGGAGGCCCTGGCGCTCAGCTCTATTGACACGTCCATCTCCAACCTAGAAGTGTTCTGCTATGCGAGGTACCACTGAATACAGGTCCACACACACACACACACACACACACACATGGGACAAACCTCTGCTCTACCTCTCCATTATTCTCATTTTCAAACAGTCTTCTTGATGAGGGCTTCATTTAGAATAGAGGACTACAGAAAACTCTTCCTACGGGAATTAGCTTACACAGCACTGCCAATGGCCAATATAGTATTGTTTCCACACCCACAAACCTGTTTAATGTCCTCCTAACCTGCTTTGTGTTGTTGGCAGTGAGGAGCCTGAGGAGGAGGTGAAGGATGCTACGGCTGCAGCCTGGTCTGTCCCTCAAACACCAGATTCTGAGGGGGAGGTAGAGAGGTGTCTGGTAGAGAGCAGTTCTGTGGAGGAGGAAGAGCCAGTGGTGGCCAGTGATGAGTCGTCTCCAGCCTCTGGACCTGATGCTGGGGCAGAGCAGACCCGGCAGGAGGGAGAGATGCCCAGCCAGGCAGAGGAGACCCAGGGGGAGGAGCAGCAGCAGGCCAGCCCCTCTCCAGCTGAGAGCCAACCAGAGCCCAAGAAAAAGATCACCTATACCAAGATTGTTAAGGAGGGACGGAGGTTCAACATTGACCTTGTGTCCAAGGTTGGTACAGTATATGGAGGTGTTAAAACATTGAGGGGCAGATTCAAGTTTAGGATTCGATGACTTTGTGACTTGTGTGCTGCAATGCTCCAAATTAACATATTTTTCCCTGTAACCTAATGTTTGATTGAACTTTAAGGCTAGACCATTTAAATGATGCAGCTACAGTGAGGGAAAAAAGTATTTGATCCCCTGCTGATTTTGTACGTTTGCCCACTGACAAAGAAATGATCAGTCTATAATTTTAATGGTAGGTTTATTTGAACAGTGAGAGACAGAATAACAAACAAAAAAAAATCAAGAAAAACGCATGTCAAAAATGTTAGAAATAGATTACAATTTTAATGAGGGAAATAAGTATTTGACCCCCTCTCAATCAGAAAGATTTCTGGCTCCCAGGTGTCTTTTATACAGGTAACGAGCTGATATTAGGAGCACACTCTTAAAGGGAGTGCTCCTAATCTCAGTTTGTTACCTGTATAAAAGACACCTGTCCACAGAAGCAATCAATCGATCAGATTCCAAACTCTCCACCATGGCCAAGACCAAAGAGCTCTCCAAGGATGTCAGGGACAAGATTGTAGACCTACACAAGGCTGGAATGGGCTACAAGACCATCGCCAAGCAGCTTGGTGAGAAGGTGACAACAGTTGGTGCGATTATTCGCAAATGGAAGAAACACAAAATAACTGTCAATCTCCCTCGGCCTGGGGCTCCATGCAAGATCTCACCTCGTGGAGTTGAGAACGGTGAGGAATCAGCCCAGAACTACACGGGAGGATCTTGTTAATGATCTCAAGGCAGCTGGGACCATAGTCACCAAGAAAACAATTGGTAACATACTACGCCGTGAAGGACTGAAATTCTGCAGCGCCCGCAAGGTCCCCCTGCTCAAGAAAGGGCCGTCTGAAGTTTGCCAATGAACATCTGAATGATTCAGAGGAGAACTGTGTGAAAGTGTTGTGGTCAGATGAGACCAAAATCGAGCTCTTTGGCATCAACTCAACTCGCCGTGTTTGGAAGAGGAGGAATGCTGCCTATGACCCCAAGAACACCATCCCCACCGTCAAACATGGAGGGGACAGGACAACTTTACCGTCAAATCTTGGGTGAGAACCTCCTTCCCTCAGCCAGGGCATTGAAAATGGGTCGTGGATGGGTATTCCAGCATGACAATGACCCAATACACACGGCCAAGGCAACAAAGGAGTGGCTCAAGAAGCAGCACATTAAGGTCCTGGAGTGGCCTAGCCAGTCTCCAGACCTTAATCCCATAGAAAATCTGTGGAGGGAGCTGAAGGTTCGAGTTGCCAAACGTCAGCCTCGAAACCTTAATGACTTGGAGAAGATCTGCAAAGAGGAGTCGAACAAAATCCCTCCTGAGATGTGTGCAAACCTTGTGGCCAACTACAAGAAATGTCTGACCTCTGTGATTGCCACCAAGTACTAAGTCATGTTTTGCAGAGGGGTCAAATACTTATTTCCCTCATTAAAATGCAAATCAATTTATAACATTTTTGACATGTGTTTTTCTGGATTTTTTCATTGTTATTCTGTCTCTCACTGTTCAAATAAAACTACCATTAAAATTATAGACTGATCATGTCTTTGTCAGTGGGCAAACGTACAAAATCAGCAGGGGATCAAATACTTTTTTCCCTCACTGTAAATATATTTGATGCAGGTCCTTCTGTTGCTTATTCGTTAAATTGTGACCGTCCCCAGCTCATGTTCTCTCGTGGCTCACTGGTGGACCTCCTCATCAAGTCCAACGTCAGCCGATACGCAGAGTTTAAAAACATCACCCGCATCCTTACCTACCGCAACGGGAAGGTGGAACAGGTAGAGCACCACACATACACACACAGATGCTGAACTGCCATGTAAGATCTGTCAGATTTAAGTGACTTTCCGATTAATATCAGATTAATGCTGTGGCGCAAACAGCTATTTAATCTCTGTGAAGATAATATAAAATGTTGTTCAGCAATGTGTTTACGTTTGATTTACTGAGTGGTGGTTATGACCATGGGTTTTTAATTTGAGTACTTCAATCACTCTGCTCAAGATAGCTGTCCCATATTTGACCCCACTCACTCTCTCACTTCTCCCCTCCCCCCTGCCTTTTTATTTTTACACCTCCCTCACACAACCTCACCATTACATTCTCTCTTTCTCTCTCTCCCTCTCCCTGGCTGTCTGCAGGTGCCCTGTTCCCGGGCTGATGTTTTTGGCAGCAAGCAGCTGACAGTGGTGGAGAAGAGGATGCTGATGAAGTTCCTCACCTTTTGCCTGGACTTTGAGCAGCACCCAGAGGAGTACCAGGGTAGGAACTCTCTCTATATATATCTATCTATCCATCTATCCATCTATCCATCCATCCATCCATCCATCCCAGTACTCTACCCCCGGTACTCTCTCTCCAGTCCTCTACCCCCGGTGCTCTCTCTCCAGTCCTCTACCCCCGGTGCTCTCTCTCCAGTCCTCTACCCCCGGTGCTCTCTCTCCAGTCTTCTACCCCCGGTGCTCTCTCTCCAGTCCTCTACCCCCGGTGCTCTCTCTCCAGTCCTCTACCCCCGGTGCTCTCTCTCCAGTCCTCTACCCCCGGTGCTCTCTCTCCAGTCCTCTACCCCCGGTGCTCTCTCTCCAGTCATCTACCCCCGGTGCTCTCTCTCCAGTCATCTACCCCCGGTGCTCTCTCTCCAGTCCTCTACCCCCGGTGCTCTCTCTCCAGTCCTCTACCCCCAGTGCTCTCTCTCCAGTCCTCTACCCCCGGTGCTCTCTCTCCAGTCCTCTACCCCCGGTGCTCTCTCTCCAGTCCTCTACCCCCGGTGCTCTCTCTCCAGTCCTCTACCCCCGGTGCTCTCTCTCCAGTCCTCTACCCCCGGTGCTCTCTCTCCAGACCTCTACCCCCGGTGCTCTCTCTCCATTCATCTACCCCCGGTGCTCTCTCTCCAGTCATCTACCCCCGGTGCTCTCTCTCCCTATCCCAGTCATCTACCCCCGGTGCTCTCTCTCTACCTATCCCAGTCCTCTACCCCTGGTGCTCTCTTTTCAGTGCTCTCTCTCCCCATCTCAAACCTCTATCCCTCACTCCTCTACTTTCTCAGAATGGCGCTGCGATGGATAGTAGCCATTTTACGGGCTCCTGACCAATTCTGCTATTTTGTGGGGGTTTTTGCGCTGATCTTAACTTTTTTGTACATAATGTTTCCGCCATTGTTTCCTATGACCGAAAGTAGCTTCTGGACATCAGAACAGTGATCACTAACCTCGATTTGGATGAAGATTTCTACTTCAAAGAGTCAGAGGCGTAGCACATACTGCTCACCCTGGACCATGCCATAATCACAGAGACTTGAAAAATAAAATGGTGGCATTAGAGAGGCCGACATACGGGCACCCTGACGAAACTAAGTCGGCGAGTACATAAACCGCCTCTACCCTCCGTTCTTTTGGCGAACGTACAATCACTGGAGAACAAACTGGACGAGCGTCGATCGAGATGATCATATCAACGGGACCTGAAGAACCTTAATATCCTATGTTTCTCCGTGTGGTGGCTGAACAAGGACATGGATCATATGCATCTAGCAGATTTTTTTCTATTAATCTGCAGGACAGAACGGCAGTGTCGGGTAAGCTCAAGGGGAGAGGTGTGTGTCTCTTTGCTATTTACCACCACAAACCGATGCTGGCACAAAGACCGCACTGAACGAGGGCCATAAGCAAACAAGAAAATGCTCCTCCAGATGCGGCACTCCTAGTGGCCTGTGATTTTACTGCAGGAAAACTGAAATCCGTCATACCTAATTTCTACCAACATGTCACCTGAGGCGAAAAAACTCTAGATCACCTTTACGCCACACACAGAAACGCATACAAAGCTCTCCCTCGCCCTCCATTTGGCAAATCTGACCATAATGCTATCCTCCTGATTCCTGCTTACAAGCAAAAACTCAAACAGGAAGTACCAGTGATGCGCTCAATACGGAAGCGGTCCGATGAATCGGATGCTAAGCTACAGGACTGTTTCACTAGCACAGACTGGAATATGTTCCAGGATTCATCCGATGGCATTGAGTAGTTTACCACATCAGTCATCGGCTTCATTAATAAGTGCATCGACAATGTCATCCCCACAGTGAACGTACGTACATATCCCAACCAGAAGCCATATATTATAGGCAACATCCAAACTGAGCTAGAGCTGCATCTTTCAAGGAGCGGGACACTAATCCGGACGCTTATAAGATATCTTGTTACGCCCTTCGACGAACCATCAAACAGGCAAAGCATCAATACAGGACTAGGATCGAATCCTACTACACCGGCTCTGACGCTCGTTGGATGTGGCAGGGCTTGCAAACTATCACGGATTACAAAGGGAAACCCAGCCGCGAGCTGCCCAGTGACGCGAGCCTACCAGAGGAGCTAAATGCCTTCCATGCTCGCTTCGAGGCAAGCAACACTGAACCATGCATGAGAGTACCAGCTGTTCCGGACAACTGTATGATCACGCTCTCCGTAGCCGATGTGAGTAAGATCTTTAAAATGCAATTGTGTTTGTTGTCCGTAGCTTATGCCTGCCCATACCATAACCCCACCACCACCATGGGGCACTCTGTTCAAAACGTTGACATCAGCAAACCGCTCGTCCACCGGACTTCATACACTGTCTGCCATCTGCCCGGTACAGTTGAAACCGGGATTCATCCGTGAAGAGCACACTTCTCCAGCGTGCCAGTGGCCATCGGAGGTGAGCATTTGCCCACTGAAGTCGGTTACGACGCCGAACTGCAGTCAGGTCAAGACCCTGGTGAGGACGACGAGCACGCAGATGAGCTTCCCTGAGACGGTTTCTGACAGTTTGTGCAGAAATTCTTTGGTTGTGCAAACCCAGTTTCATCAGCTGTCCGGGTGGCTGGTCTCAGAGGATCCCACAGGTGAAGAAGCTGGATGTGGAGGTCCTGGGCTGGCGCGGTTACATATGGTCTGCAGTTGTGAGGCCGGTTGGACGTACTGCCAAATTCTCTAAAACGACATTGGACACTGCTTATGGTAGAGAAATGAACATTCCGTTATCTGGCAACAGCTCTGGTGGACATTCCTGCAGTCAGCATGCCAATTGCATGCTCCCTCAAATCTTGAGACATCTGTGGCATTGTGTTGTGACAAAACTGCACATTTTAAAGTGGCCTTTTATTGTCCCCAACACAAGGTGCACCTGTGTAATGATCATGCTGTTTAATCAGCTTCTTGTTATGCCACACCTGTCAGGTGGATGGATTATCTTGACAAAGGAGAAATGCTCACTAACAGGGATGTAAACAAATTTGATCACAACATTTTAGAGCTTTTTGTGTGTATGGACAATTTCTGGGATCTTCTATTTCAGCTCATGAAACATGGGACAAACACTTTACACGTTGCATTTTATATTTTTGTTCAGTGTATTATTTTTATAGTTTCTTTCTCTGCATTGTTGGGAAGGGCCTGTAAGTAAGCATTTCACTTAGTCTACACCTGTTGTTTACGAAGCATGTGACAAATGAAATGTGGATCGATGAAGTTATTTGATCCCTCTCCATTTTAGGCCTCTGTCCCTCACTCCTACCTTCTCTCCGGTGATATTCCCTGCTCTCCTCTCCTCTCCAGACTTCTCTGAGCATTCCTTCTGGGACTTTCTGCAGACCAAGAAGCTGACAGCGAACCTGCAGCATTTCATCCTGCACTCCATTGCCATGGTGATCCCGGAGGTGTGCACGGTGGAAGGCCTGAGAGCCACTCAGCACTTCCTGCGTTGTCTGGGGCGCTACGGCAACACGCCCTTCCTGTTCCCCCTCTACGGCCTGGGGGAGATCCCTCAGTGCTTCTGCAGGTCAGTGGCTCCTCGTGTCTGTGCTTGCCTCACACCACAGGTACATGATGATGAGTCTATCATAAGTCTATCCTACTGTACATAACAGAATGTACTCACGACTGTAAAGTCACTGAATTCCAACTATGTGTTTGTATTGGGGGCCAGACCTACATTTACATGGTACTAGAGATGGTAGGTGACCTCTGTGACCTTTGTGATTAGGGGAATGGGGATGAGGCCTGGGTCTGTGCTCTGACTCCGAGGCTCTCTGCTCTGCTCCGCTGGGCTCTGGATGGCAGCTTTTAACACTGTAGGTCTTCAGGGAGCTCTCCTGTGAAACTGTAGCACTTAGAGCCGAGTGAGCTTCAGGATGTGTCCCCGACGGCTGCTGTTCATACTGCTGCAGGGGCCATGATGGCTCACAGCCAGGCAATGGGAGAACAGCTCCCCAAAGGCTGGATGCCGCTGGATATAGCCTAGCCTTGAACACTTGCCTCGGGGTTGTGCATATGACTCTGCTTGCCTGCATGTGTTTCCATCCTCTGAATGGGATATATCCACACCATGGAGGTGTGTTGAGCTGAATGCATGGGTGCAAACATCCCGAGTGGAGCTGCCTTGACCCTGGAGATGGAAGGTAATGTTCTGTTGCACATGCAGTGCTGTCAAAGTCAGTGCCATGCCACCGATCTATCTGGGATGCAATCAATTTGCATCCTACTAAATCCATCATAGAGATTGGCTGCACACCTCACGGTTCAGAGACGTAATAACACAGACCAGGTTTTAACCTTAAATGAAACATATTGGAAATGAGGGCAATATGTGCTTGAGCTGTGAAATGCATTATTCCGTAAGAAACTGGTTTTGGTTGAAGCAATTATTGCAGAATTGTTGTTGCTTATTATATTATAATAAACTATCCAGAGATAATTGTTTCTATAATGTTCTAGTAATTCATAGACAATTATTAATACATAGTCTTACTCTTCTACCTTTACCTGTCAGGGTACATGTAGAGACATAACTCCAACATGTAGGAGATGGAGTTTGGATTAATCTTCTACCTGACATTTTGAATTTTAATAAAGCTCCTTTGCTCGAGGCTCAGTCATTTGCATATTTGATTCCCACTCCTTCCCCCTAATCTACTCCTCTGACGTTCAGATAAGCAAGGTAAAGAGCCGACACATGATCACACCTGTCTGTCACCACACAACTCTCTCTCTCTCTTAGTGGCAGTGAATATCTGTTGTTCATCCATACTGAATTGCCATGTCTTTTATTTTTGTTCTACGGGTGATAAGCGTTGGAATTGAGCTGTTACTTTAATCTTCCTAGTTTTCTATTTTGGAATCAAAACAGAATGTCTCACCTTGTGCTCAAACCCTGACTCTGTTGGTCTGTAGTCGAGGTAATTTTGTTCTCAGTGTCTCCTCCCAAATAGTGTAGGTAGCTAAGGTTACAATGGTTGTGTTTTGGAGTGTTAGTACAGTAAAGAAATGGATGGAGAGAACAAGAGGAAAGAGTAGAAAATGTCTGATGGGTAAGGTAGAGTTTGAAAGGGATGAAACAAAAGAAGTGGTGCAGGGAGTCAGGAAGCGGGAGAAAAAGTCTTAGAGAGCAGTGTGAGTGAGGGGTGGTAGGGAGGCGGGATCATCCATCAATGTGATACCTGCTTGCAGGTGATGGATGGATAGATGGCTGTGCAAACTCAATAATGCTCACTCTCTCAGGTTATTCACAGATCAGCGAGCAGCACTGCTAATAAAGTGATGAAATGCTTTTGTGTCCTTGCCTGGATTATTCCTCAAGTTTTGACAGGGAAGACTCTTTTTAATTTCTAAATAACCTTTGGCACTTTGACTGCAGTAGTCAGTCTTCTGCCTCTGTCCCTCGCACCGTTCTATGGCGCATGACCGCGGTGGGGTGGGGTGGGGTGGTAGACCTCCATTCATTTAACCTGAAAAAGAATTTGGCCGTGACACGCTTTGATTTGCATGCCGTATTGCCACGCTCCAATCAGACAGCAGTCAGAATGAAACAGATTGAGAGGATGGGGAAATGCATTAATTAGTGCAGATGATTGTCTGTGGAACGTTCAGTCACAGATCATATTTCCTCTCATCTTTTTTTTTTCTACTCATGGAGCAATAAACATCTAATTTATTCGGATCCAACAGGATTTAATTTTGTGCAGAAGGCCTCGCCAGGCGGCATGGCGCTTTGTTTTCTTTTAATTATTGGCCAACCATTAGCCCCCCACTCTGCCTCCCAGCTCCCCAGATTACAGCAGAATTTTCCAGCAATGATCTTGACAGGTAAGTGCTCTGTGTACGCACCGTCATTTTGTTTGTTTAGCGTGTCCTGGACATTGAGGATTTATTGTCCACATCTGTGACTGCCGGCAAAACCTTCTGAAAGCCATCTGAAATCCTCCCAGGACCCTTTAAAACCTCCCACCCTTTTCTCCTGCTTGGCCGTGCTAGAAGAATGCATGCATCTACAGAACCTGCAGCTTCTCTTCCACCGGGCCTTCTAAGGGTTGAGTCAGGGCTTAGTTCAACACTGGAACATCTACAGAGTTTCAGGAGACCCAAAGTGAGCTTAAAGCACATGGGATTGCTAAGAAGTGCTCCTCAATACACCCACTCACTCATACACTTTAGATTTATCTCTGAACTGTAAAGGAACTGAATGGATCATTTCTAGTGTTTCTCCCGTCTGAGGATGAGGTATGCACAACACTTGCTGGCCCTACAGGTTTGTCAAAGGTTGGGAGAAACATCCCAGACGTCACTGTCATCACTGAAAGATGAGAAGTCTAGCAAACACTGCAGCATTCAAGACCTGGAGGTGGACACGTCCAGAGTAAACTTCTAAATACAATCTCTGCCATCATCTAAGGCATGGGATTGAGTTGTCAGGAAAATTAGGACTGCCACCCTTTAAGGCTGTTCTATTTATTTCTGCCTTGCTTGAGATGCTGCCGCTAGAGCCTCAAGCTTATTTTTGCTTCTTGTTACATTACCTTTTAATTACAGAAATAACTAGTTGGAGGCAGTTGTTTTGTATAAGAGGGGAGAGGAGGGTTGTCGAAGATTTATTTTGGATGTGACCTTCTCCACACTAGCTGCAGCTGTAATCAGTGGAATTAATAGCATAATCAAATTATACACAAACTCATAAATCATTGCCGAGCGCACTGTCACGGAGTTCGGCTATTAATGGCCCCTATTGTTTTGCCACCGTATTAAAAAATCACGTCCCCTGATTCCCGCCTTGATAGGAACTGAAATGCCATTTAGAGGCTATAAAGACCGGGGGCTCAGAGGGGTCCCAGATTTTCACAACTGTTAATTTAGCAGCGATGCAGAGTGATGTCGCAGGAGCCAAAGGGGGGCGAGTCAGGGCCGGCCGCGCTCCAGCGGCGCCTTTTCAGCCGGGGGATGGCATCATTGGGACAGACAGAGGCTAGTTAATTAGAGTAATATCAGCTTAAACGTCTGTCAGTTAGGGTTAATGACATCAAAAGGGGTTCCCTGGCGTCTGAATGGGGTTCTGTAGAGGGCATGCGATGGGCCTGGATGATTGCCTGTGAGTTTTTTTTTCACATTTTCTTTATCCTCTTGATGCTTTATTAAGATGCCATGTCTGGTAATTCATCTATGGGGCAGGTACAAATCTTTTTAGGAGCACCGGTGGTGGTAGTCTGTGAGGTAGGCATGACTTGGTCCCTTCACTCCATTCCTCCCTCTGTTTCTCTAGACCTGCTCTCCCCAGTCCCTCACAGCTGGCAGCGCTCCCTTAAACCCCAGCCATCTCTATCCGTTATTCCCAGTGTGTTGAAAGAGCCAGTGCCAGGCTCATAGACCTGTGCTGTCCGTATGCAGCTGTGTCTGAGCGCACATTAACCTGGCCAAAGCACACAGTCTGCACTGTGTTCGCCACTGTTTTACTTAAAGGTAATTAAACCCAAGTATACTTGGTTTAAAGCAAGGATCATCCACAGTTTTTATAGTGATTGTAACCACATTAAGTCGTATGAGGGGATTTGAAAAAAGTAACATTTATTTGTCAAATAGACATTTTGGAATACTTTATAGTGTATTGCAGTGAATATCTGTATGTTTGTCTTCACTGACTGGCCACTGTCTTAAAGGACTTGTCTCTTTGTGTATTTTTCTCAGGATGTGTGCTGTGTTTGGAGGGATCTACTGTCTTCGCCACTCAGTTCAGTGTCTGGTTCTGGACAAGGAGTCCGGCAAGTGAGTATTCCATCGCCAATCCACCACAACACATACACACGCCAGTCCCCCCCCTCCCCTCCCCCCTCCACAATAAAGAAGTGTGAGAACAAAAAAAGTGTGAGAACAAAGCAGTAAAAGAGAGATGGATTTGTGTTCAGGGCTGAGATAACAAAAAGCTGCCCTGTTCTCTTCAAGCCCCTTTGTTCCTGCCCTCCAATCAGGGAGAAACCTCGATTAGAAGTAATTTGTGTATGTGGTCCTCCAAAACAAGGAAAGAAGAGGGGGTCCGGAATATAGATACAAAATTAATTCTCTGGGAGACGGGAGAACCAACTCCCCCCCCCCACCCCACCCCCCCCACCCACCTGAAGCAGCCAAGCTCGGAAGACAAATCACAGGCCCTGCCACTTGGGCTGGCGATGAGTGATGCTGGTTTTTCCTCGTGGCCTTACCTCCACTAATTGATTTTCATCTGAAGACAAAAAAGCCCTCTGTTACTGCCTCTTAAAAAATGAGAGTTCATCTCCAGTCTCCCTTGATTAATCTGCGCTGATAATGTGCGTCAGGCCATACTAGAAAGCTCTTTAATGAGTTTCAAAGGTAGATTGTTGTCATAAACTAGGTTAGATTAGTTTTTTTTTGGAGGGCTCGATATTGAGATTCTTTCATCTTGGTGGTGGGTGACCCTGGGGGCCAGGAATCTTGTGGTGGAGCAGTGTAGTGAGGAGTAATACTGGATGCTCTCTCTCTCTCTCTAATACTCGGCCCAAAGACTAAAACTCCCAGCCCCTGTCTCTACAGCCGGTCTCTGATGTTGGCCATTGGGGAAATACTGCCTTCTGGGACCTCAGACTGGAAAGTGCAGTTCCTTTGATAATGTGTCCCTCTTTGTGCAAAATGCTAATGGTACTCAAGACTTTGGTTACGGCTCTCTTTTTTCATTTAACGTATCCACGTGCAGCCGGTTGGGATTTCCTAGAGTGCTCATGGTTCAGGTTTTTATCTACTTATTACCTAGTGCTCTGTGAAGCCTAATGTGCCACACACTGACTGGTCCTCTCTAATTAGAAGCACCATTTAAGACATTGATATGTGCAAAGTCAATGGCAAGCGCTAAAGCACAGACCTAAATCAGAACCAGCAGTGGTCTCTCCTAGTTTTCTGTGTGAAAGGCTTAGGGTTTAAGGTGAGGTTGGAGATGATCCAAGACCATGTCAGTCAGCACTAGAGAGAAGTCCATAAACAAGCAGTGAGGCATGGCCGAGAGGGCCGCTCTGCTCTCCACATGCACCGTACAGGTGTCCACTCGGCTCCTTTTTCAAGGCAAGCCTAATACATCATCGGTGGAAAAAAGTTTTGAGAAGGTGAAAAAACTGGCAAGGTGTCTGCCAGGCTGAACAATGATTTTAATTTCCCTGGCGTCATAAATTACCTCCGTATGTCTCCTCTTATTACGTACATAAAGCTGAAAAGGGTAGAGGGAGATTAATAATGCAGCACCAGCAGTGGATTATGTGACCTAACATCCCAGCTGCCACTCCTCTGTCCTGTCCTGGACCTGCTCCTCTATACTATTACAGCAGTCACCTGCACCGCCTGTCTGTCTGCCTGTCTGTCTATCCTGACTCAACTGACCAGCCACTTCACTCCTGTCACTATCCATCCCTTAGTCTTAATGCGCTTTGATCATAGTCACTTCCAACAGAGGAGAACTTGACTGTGACAGTAATGTACAGTAAGTCATGGGGGGAGGTAGTTTGTTTCACTTGGCCAAAGTAGAGAGTTCCTTCCAGTTGAGATGTTTATCAAAGTCATAACTATGCATGGCTGTGTGTAAGGCTGTGACCATGATTGCTATGGATAGGCCCTGCATGCTTTATGAACACTGTTTATGAACTACAGTTATGATAAATAAATCCTGCCGTGGCCTTGTGGGTAGGGGGACGGTAATCATTAGAGCTACTATTAGTGGTTAGTTCGAGGTTTATGCCCACTGACAAGCTGGACCTTACCTTTTATGTCTAGGGTCAGGTTATGTCTGCAGGCGTGTGGATGACAGAGGATATACATTAGTGTTGAAGCACATCATTTACTTTATCATCCTATTTAAGATTAAAATATTAACTTATTTATTTAGATATATAGCACTAGTGTAGGTACTTTCCAGGATGTGCAGTATTTTTGCTTAAAAACCAGCGGGTGTTCTCTCAGGGAAGTGAAGGTTGTGGCCTGTATCACGTCTCCTATATCCCATATCCCACTCCATTGGCTTAGGATTGATTTGAACTGCCAGCTCCCACTGCCAAGCCCCCTCCTAGTAAATAAATCTTCATTTACATAAACAGTCCATCCTGCAGTCAATCTCTCCTAGGTGAGGATTATTCGGAGGGGTGCGGTTTGGAGAGGGGTGGGAGCGAGCGTTTTGGAGTGCCACTTGCCTTCTCCTTTATTGTGAAAGTCCATTTCAAGGATGTCACCCCTAGCACATTAGTCTGGATAATGAGCCCTATAAAGCACATTTATAACTCTTGACATAACAAGCAGACAGATTCCCCACCGTTCCCCCTCTGTCTGAGAGGAGCAACGCAGGAAGGTCACACTGCTGCTGCCCAGGACTGGGGGGCTGAGGGAGCCTCTCCTCCCCTCACCCTGCCTCTCCTAGTCTCACCTCACTCACGCTGGCTAACTCACAGATTGCACCAATCTGGCCAATGTTTTCGGTTCTGTTTTGTGCTGGCATTGTTTGGTCAAAAAATGAGAACGCATTCAACTCTGGCTTTTCTTACAAAGATTAATGAATCAGCCCAGGCCATTTGTATTTGTTTCGACGGTGGTGCATTGAGAAGCTGCCAAAACAATCCTTCGCTTTTGTGCTGGACTATAGGCTGTAATGCCTACTGTTTTCCCTTTCTTGACAAAGGGCATTAATTAATGCCATCTCATGAAGCATACAGCTCAGGTCGGTAAAGTTGTTTGGTATAACATTGATGTGTTTATTTTTGTGTTGGGCCAAAAAAATTATGCCGTGGCCGCAGATCCAACTAAAGGTCCCTTCTGGTCATGTGTTTATCTGTTTATTCTCTGCTTACCCACAGGCTCTGCTCTACTCGTAGAGAACAGCCTACTGTGGCGAATGGTGATTGTTCAATAAAGTTAGATCAAAGCTGAATCAATGTCTGCAAGATCACATAATTATAGTATTCTACATAAGAGAACTGAATATAATAGCATAGTATAACGTTACTGTAATACAAAAACACCACAATGTTTCTTTAATGTGGCCAAAACTCAACAGTGTGCACCACTACGCAAAATACACAGGTACAGTGCCTTGCAAAAGTATTCATCCCCTTTGGTGTTTTTCCTATTTTGTTGCATTACAACCTGTAATTTAAATGGTTTTTATTTGGATTTCATGTAATGGACATACACAAAATAGTCCAAATTGGTGAAGTGAAATGTAAAAAATAACTTGTTTCAAAAAAGTATAAAAAGTAAATAATGGAAAAGTGGTGCGTGCATATGTATTCACCCCCTTTGCTATGAAGCCCCTAAATAAGATCTGGTGCAACCAATTACCTTCAGAAGTCACATAATTAGTTAAATAAAGTCCACCTGTGTGCAATCTAAGTGTCACATGATCTGTCACATGATCTCAGTGTGTATATATACACCTGTTCTGAAAGGCCCCAGAGTCTGCAACACCACTAAGCAAGGTGCACCACCAAGCAAGCGGCACCATGAAGACTAAGGAGCTCTCCAAACAGGTCAGGGACAAAGTTGTGGAGAAGTACAGATCAGGGTTGGGTTATAAAAAAAATATCAGAAACTTTGAACATCCCACGGAGCACCACAACAAACCTGCCAAGAGAGGGCCGCCCACCAAAACTCACGGACCAGGCAAGGAGGGCATTAATCAGAGAGGCAACAAAGAGACCAAAGATGACCCTGAAGGAGCTGCAAAGCTCCACAGCGGAGATTGGAGGATCTGTCCATAGGACCACTTTTAAGCCGTACACTCCACAGAGTTGGGCTTTACAGAAGAGTGGCCAGAAAAAAGCCATTGCTTAAAGAAAAAAATAAGCAAACACGTTTGGTATTTACCAAAAGCCATGTGGGAGACTCCCCAGACATATGGAAGAAGGTACTCTGGTCAGATGAGACTAAAATTGAGCTTTTTGGCCATCAAGGAAAACGCTATGTCTGGTGCAAACCCAACACCTCTCATCACCCCGAGAACACCAGGATGGTGGGTGGTGGCAGCATCATGCTGTGGGGATGTTTTTCATCGGCAGGGACTGGAAAACTGGAATTAAAGGAATGATGGATGGCGCTAAATACAGGAAAATTCTTGAGGGAAACAAGTTTCAGTCTTCCAGAGATTTGAGACTGGGACGGAGGTTCACCTTCCAGCAGGACAATGACCCTAAGCATACTGCTAAAGCAACACTCAAGTGGTTTAAGGGGAAACATTTAAATGTCTTGGAATGGCATAGTCAAAGCCCAGACCTCAATCCAATTGAGAATCTGTGGTACGACTTAAAGATTGCTTTACACCAGCGGAACCCATCCAACTTGAAGGACCTGGAGCAGTTTTGCCTTGAAGAATGGCCAAAAATCCCAGTGGCTAGATGTGCCAAGCTTATAGAGACATACCCTAAGAGACTTGCAGCTGTAATTGCTGCAAAAGTTGGCTCTACAAAGTATTGACTTTGGGGGTGGTGAATAGTTATGCACGCTCAAGTGTTCTGTTTCTTTGTCTTATTTCTTGTTTGTTTCACAAAAACAATTATTTTGCATCATTGGAAGATAATTGTTTCCAATGACATCATCAACCAATTAGCAGGCAATGCCTACTAATAATTGGTTAAAGTCATGACGCACACCGATGATATCATTGGTGTTTCCATCTTTTTTTCCCACAAAACATAGAAACGTGTCATTTTCACATATGTTGATGTTGTGGTGCTGGAGATGTCCCTTTAACACCATATGCTAAAACATGTGCTCACTGTACATCATTCAAAACAGCAATGCAGATGCTGCATGCACGTTTCACCGGTAAAACTTGAAGAATTATCATTCATGATTGACCGTGAGATATGTGAAGGGAAGGAAACCAAAGAAATGTGTGTTTTAATGTATAGGTAAAGAAACGCATGCACAGAACTTGATCCGAACTGGTGCAGAAGCTTTTGGCCCGTTAGTCCAAGGAAAAAAAGGTTAGGGAAAAGTCCGATCCGCAGCAACTCAATGTATGCAAATCAAAACCGCATCCGCAGACTAAAGCAACATATTTTCACGAGACCTATTTTAAAGTAACTGTCCAGTGAAAATCTCAATTTTAAAAGGTAATATTCAGTTAACACAGAACCAAATAATGTTGTTGACTCATCCTATATTTGTATTTGTTGCCAAAGCATAAATTGGAGACAAAACAAACTTGTATCTCAAACAGACCGTTATGTCATACTCCTGAGGAGGACCAGTATACGCCCACACCATTCTGTTGTTGGGGTACGCCCACACTAGTGATCCGCGGGTTGACTCATAGCCGTAGTCCCCGCTGTTATATCCGTGGGGCGGGTTTAGGGTCATGAAATATTGTTTGGATGAAGGGCGGGCGGGTTGAATAAAGAGAAAACAATGCATTAAAAAACTAGAATGTATAGTTCTAGTGTATTTCATATCTATGGGCTACATTGAGGCTTTTTTTTGCCTAAGCTTTAGGGCCTAACTGTATGCGTGCCAAAAAAACGCCAATCACCAAATGCTTTTGGGAACTTGGGCAGAACAAGTTAACGTCGACCCACTGAGGCAAATGGGACAAAAAAGGGAACTGTACATTTTCTATATTTGCGGGTTAGAATCGGGTGCAAGCCTCAGCTTTTCACTCGCATACACTGAGCGTACAAAACATTAGGAACACCTTCCTAATATTGAGTTGCACCCCCTTTTTGCCATCAGAACAGCCTCAATTTGATGGCCCATGTTGACTCCAATGCATCCCACAGTTGTGTCAAATTGGCTGGATGTCCTTTGGGTGGTGGACCATTCTTGATACACACGGGAAACTGTTGAGCATGAAAAACTCAGCAGCGTTGCAGTTCTTGACACTCAAACCGTTGCGCCTGGCACCTGTTACCATCATACCCCGTTCAAAGGCACTTCAATATTTTGTCTTGCCCATTCACCCTCTGAATGGCACAGATACACAATCCATGTCTCAATTGTCTCAAGGCTTAAAAATCCTTCTTTATCCTGTCTTCTCCCCTTCATCTACACTGATTGAAGTGAATTTTACAAGTGACATCAATAAGGGATCATAACTTTCACCTGGTCAGTCTATCATGGAAAGAGTTTGTACACTCCGTGTATAGTAGGGCGGTTGTGGATGGGTTATTAGCAGGTGTGGGTGACATACTTAATGAAAAAAGTAATTAATTAATTTTGAAAATGTAAAACTATTTCACTCATATTGTAATTAATTATAGGTCATATTTCATAAAAATCTGGAAACACTGGACAGGTACTTTAATCTGTTTTTTTCCTTGTTCAAGGTGCAAAGCTGTGATTGACACTCATGGTCAGAGAATCAGCTGCAGTCACTTTGTGGTGGAGGATGGCTACATCGGGGCAGACCAGAGGAAGAACACAGATTCCAGGTGAGAGTGGCTCCCAGTACTCCTCCTCAGCACCTTCTCTACATAGCCACTGATACTGGTCTCACTGACAGTTTCAGGCGGCACATTAATTTAGTGAGAACATAGAGGTGACATTTCTCGTGGAGTCAACTTGGGAGGAGGGTCTCAGTGCCGATAAGGGGGATCTTTCCTCAGGTCTTTGTGTGGTAGGACAGTTTCAGTGGTGTCATGGTGAAAGGGCTGATTTATCCCAGACACACTCCACAGACCTGGCTGCAGGTGACTGGGCTCTGCTCTGCTTTGCTCTACTCGCCACACCGCTGACTGCCTGCCTGCCTCTGTCAATGGACACCTTGACATTTACACCACTGACCCCAATTAGAGCATGACTAATGCTCTTAAAGACAGCAGCGCAGAATGACTGGCCTGGCCGGCCAGAACCAACCCAGTAGCATGGCCCAGACTGGACTGTCTCACAGCCAAAATCTACCGCAACAAAAAAAGTGAGAAAGGAAAACAGTGCAGTGGTAATCGAATAATATTGGTGCTGCTGTTTTTTCTCTTTCTTTACTGTTCTGCCCCCCCCCCCCCCCTCTCTCTTTCATCCATCCTCTCTCTTTTCACAGGCAGATATCCAGAGCGGTTCTCATCACAGACCGGTCAATTCTGCCGTCAGATTCTGAACAGCAGGTAGTACAGTGTTCTTCTCCATATGGCTCATCCCCTATTCTGTGTCCCATACAAAGAGATGTTTTGACATATTCAAAGGGAACACACATTTCCCCCTTACAAGCACAATATACATTTAAATGCTATTCAGATATCCAGTGTGGCTTAGCGGTATTCCTGCCGAGCCTGCACTTTTGCTAGTCATTGTTTTGCACTACATTGTATTTTATGCCCTCTATCACATTTGTATAGATTCTTGGTCCGCATCCAAGTTCTCAGCAAAGAAACAACAAAACATCAAAGCTAATTTGGGAGATTATTACAATAGTTCTGACGTGCAGCTGTCTACCATTAAGATCTCCAAATAAATTGCGAAAAAAGTAACCAGTTCAATGAAAGCCCCCTAATGCTGTTTGTTGTGACTGGTTGGGAATTTGATAAAATAATCCTACCGGCTGGAGAATGGGAATTGACATGCTAGCATTAGGTACGCTAATTTGAGTGCCAGTCTTCAATATGGATATGAAAAACATGGAATAATGGCAGAGAACATGCTGAATGAAATCTGATAAATCCAATTCCCTAATGTGCCTGCATGAAGAGAATATATCCATTGAATTTTCATCCCTTCTTTCATGACACAAGTTAGTTTTTTCCGGCTGAAATCCGGCTTCGAATATCACTCACAGAGAATAGAGGGAAAACCGTGTGTAATTTCTGTTCATTAGGTAGGAGGGAGAATATGAAATTAATTTCTGTGTCTTGACACAGTGTGGAAATGGAATATTACATGACTGTGTGACAAAACGTAATTAAATATTCAGTCTCTTTGTAATTAGCTGTTGGATGGTCCTGTTGAATGACAGTGTGGACCCAGGCAGAGACAAGGGGAGATTGGCCCTGGCTCTCTCTGTCCCCTGCTTTCCCCCTCATGGGAGACACTCACTTTCCTTCCTTAAATTTGTCCACTTGATTAAAAAGGAGTGATTTCACTTCTGCTCCAGCCAGAAGAACATTATAAAAAATATCCAGGGGATTCATATAAAAGGATTACAGGGATCCCATTACTTAAATCCGCAGTTTGGTAATAGGCTTTAGGATTGTCTTGCACACTTCATTAGGGCTATGTGTGTGAGTGCCTTACGGAAGTACTGCACTTTGAGTGGTTCAACTCTCTGCCTGCCTGTCTGTCTAACTACCTGTCTGTCTCTGTCTCTATGCACTGTAGATCTCCCTGGTCACTGTGCCTCCTGTGGAGCCTGGTGGTCCAGTGGTCCGTATCATAGAGCTCTGCCCTTCCACCATGACCTGCATGCCAGACACCTGTGAGTCCAGCTGCACCCACCCACCCACCCACTCACCCACCCACCCACTCACCCACCCACTGCCCGGGACAGGGGATAAGGGGGAGGGGGGAAGTCGTATTAGGCAGAGCCATCTACATAGAGGGCCGTTGTTTTAGAAAGGTAATTCCATGATGCTTAGAGAAGGCAGTTGTTCTGGCGGACTAGGTGACATCAGGGTTGTAAGGTAGACTAGAATTAATGGAGGAAATGAGACCGAAAACCAAGATTGAGGGAAGTGGGGTGAGTGAATGATAGTGTCTCTGAACGTTCCATCTCCAGTGTGTGTATAAGGCTTTGGGTCAAACTGCTGCTGCTTACTGGGTCACTGAATCAGTCTCTCAGACAGCTGGAAATATGACCCGGTTTTCCCTTTGAATTGTGGCTCCAGTGGCAACAATGATGATGATTCCATCGTTAACTGTAGTGTTATTTATGAGTGTTATTGTTTTTAGCAATCCTGGTATTATTTCCCAGTCAGTCATCATACTTAGATAGAGGAGCAATGGAGACAGCCGCCCAGTGACCATCTCCATCTCTGTGGGGGGGAGGGGGGGTGAGAGAGAGGAGTGATCAGTGGAAGTCCACTCCCTCAGTCTGGGAATTGAGTCTGGAATGATGGAATTGTGAAGTGGAGCCATTGCTCCTACTGTGAGTGTACGAGAGAGGATGGAGATGGATAGCTGTAGCGCCCCTTAAGTAATGTAGTTCTACCTGAGTGGATCAGTTGCAATCATAAGATGATGATGAGCTTGACAGGCCTGCGACACACACACACACACACACACACACGGTAAACCATTAATCTGCATTGAATGATACTTGCAGAGTTTACAGTCTACAGAATATCCATTTATACTGATGAATATGTACCAGACCAATTTGATCTGAGTGTCTTTCTCAAGGGCAACATGGCTTCCTGGGATTTGAACTAGCAACCCTATGGGAACAATGGTGTTTTGCCATTTCAAATGGAATATTGGCCACGAAATGAGCTGTCTTAACGGTAAAGTCTGGGCTCCCTGGGTAATTTAAAACTTAAAGACCTGAAGACAGCCGATATGCACCCGATTCTACATCTGCCAGGTTAGTTTTCCACAGAATGAGCTTCAAGTGTCTCAGTGGACAGCCCTGCTGTCTATCCTCCCAACACTCCCGTTCCTCTTTGTTTGGGCCCTGAGCTGACAGAGAGTGGAGTGCCTCTAGAGTCCCAGTGTGAGTAGAGTGTCACATATGTCCTCTGAGCTGCATCTCCATGGACCCTCTGGCCAATGATTCACCTCTCATCCAACTGGGGAGGCCTGTATCATCCATCCACACTCTACTCTCCCCCCCCCCCGCCCGCCAGCATGGCACAGTCAGGAGCTATCTGGTTCCCAGTGCTGGAGTTGCTCCCTTCGAACCCCCAAACCTGTCAACCTGAGAGAGAGAACTAAAAGGAGAAGGAGCCCTACAGTTGTCTGAGCTCTTGGGACCCTACTCTCTGGATCCCAGCACTGCCACCAATACTCCCCTGCAGTAGTGGGGCTGAATGCTTTGAAGATGCAACCACCTCTGAGGTCCAACACCATGCATCCAAAGCCCAGCTCCTTCCAACCCCATCCTCTCTGGGCACTTTTCATGAAACATTCCTTGCCATGCTGTGGAGGAGATGCGGATATGGCCTAGCTGTGCAGTGTGTTAAGAAACAGGTTGTTAGGGAACTGACTCCGGAGGGTAATTTGACAATGTTCCATCTCTTTAGGGAAGGTCCCTCTCACATGCTACAGGATAGATGGAAAATGGGCTGATGTGGACTTGGAGAACAACATCTGCTAATGAAGCAACAAGGATATTCTACTTGGCTAATAATACTGGGTTGTATGTGTGTTCTTCATCTACCTCCCTAACACAGATCTGGTGCACCTGACATGTTCCTCCTCCTCTGGCACTGCCCAAGAAGACCTGGCTCCGGTGGTGTCCAGGCTCCTCTACACACCAGCTAGTCCTGGAGCGGAACCTATAGAAGGTACACTAGGAAACTCTCACCTGACCCCTTTTTACCGTCAAATATCCATCTAACCTCTCTCCTGATTGATTTACATACCATCACACATCACTGTCACTACTCAATACAAAATAATGTGCTCAAATGTTCGAAGTACCTCATGATATCCTTTCCTAAAGAAGAAAGATCAGGCTAGTTTGTAGTTGGGTGAGAATGCACTGACATTTGTCGGGGTTGCATGGAGACATTATCAGTAATAACGATGATTGATATTGATGGCTGCGTGCCAAACTGGCGTTAGGCTGTTGTCCCATTGATTCCCATTACCTTCTGTCAGGCTCGGCTTGGTTCCTTGATAGTAAATTAGCACGACCTCGGCTGGAACCTCCTTATTACACCAAATTATAGAAATACTGTTTCAACATGTCTCTCTAGGGATGTTTTCTAGACCTAGCTATATCCTTGGGGTTCTTACTTATCATGAAGCTGCATTGTGTTGGTCAACATTAATTCTTTCACGTCTGACATTTCTTTTCTAGGTTTTGGACCAGTTTCATTTCATTTAACGTACAGAACATGAGCATGTATCTTTTGAGCATGGATTAAATTAAGTATATCATTTTTTATCTCGGCCTCTTTGGGTGCTTTGGGTGTGAGTAGGCTACCTTTGGAACTCTACAGATATTTATTCTCTCACACACCGGCCACCATTCATTCTAGCCTGAGCGCAAACCCTCATACTGGCTTTCTGCCTACAGAACAGAATTGGGAATCCAATTAGGCACAGTATTTCCTTAGCAAGGATTTCAACAGAAATATAATGTTTAATTAGCTCCAGCATCCCATTTGGACTGCACTCACAATTTATGAGTCCATCTCCTCACGGGGAACAAATTTGCCTCTAGAACCCATCACTTTTGCATTATAGAATTTGTTTGCTATTTTGGATTTGAAACCCCTTATAACTATATCTAATATATTGGAGTAGTCAGTGTTTTTACTGAGGCAGGGATCTTTTTGTCCGTGGTAGGTTATGGCTTTTCTCAAACCTGGTGCAGGTCAGTAAAAATGACAGCTCCATTCTGACCGAAACCAACACAGAGATCCACAATCGCCTCTTGAAGCCATTCGTTGTTTTATTAGTGCTTCTCGACGGCTGTGAGACAAGGTCATCATGCAAGTGACGGGCGTGATTGAGAACCCTTTTTTCCTTCTCTTTCTCTGACATCCTCATTCCCTTTTCCGCCACATCTCTTTTCTGACTCATCATCACCTCTCTAGCTTTCATATCGCTTTCTCTCAATGTCCCTCTGCTCCCCTTAAAAAATAGAGATATTTCTCCCTTTCACCCCGTCTCCGTCTCTGTTCCTTCATTTCACTTTCTCCCTGCCTGTGTGTGTACGTATATATACGCGAGGCTCTCAGGTGGTAGGCCAGCGCTGTGCAGTGTGGGGCTGTGCTCTGTGACGCCACCCTTTTTATCACAGGAATGAGGTAGTAGTATTTTAATTAAAATGTCAGAACAAATACTGTGAGAGTTATTGAGGATGAATCACTAGATAAGGAGAGCAGTGGGCCAGAACAGGTCAAAGAGACAAAGTCACCTGGCTGGCTGGTTGCCGGCTTCTCATTCATCCACTGGGTAGGAGGTGTGGTGGTGGGGGTGGGGGGGGGGGGGGGGGGGATTGGAGAGGGACAAGGAGGGGAGGGGTGCTCAGCAGAGGCTCTGGGGGTGGAGAGGGCAGAAGGTTAGAGGTAGGGCTGGAGCAGTCGGGGGCAGGTGCACATCTATGAGCAAGATGAGGACAGGATGGAGTAGCCTGGCTCCTACTCTAGATGATCCTACTCTAGATGATCCTACTCTAGCCGCTTCATTTGAAAATGACAGTTTGAACCAATGCAGCGTTGTGAAATCCTGTGTTTTTAAGAATGAATGCATGCTAGAAGAGACTGTGTGTTGATGTGTGGTGGCAGGCCGCCCAGGCAGAGAGCCACTGTGTGTTAGAGGTGGCTGATATTTGAGGGTGTTAAGCTCCAGGCGTGTAGAAGGCCCCGTCAGGAGCACAGCTCTATGCTAATCTGACATTTCTCACATCTGTCTGTGACGGGGCTGCGCGTTTGTGTGTGTGTGTGGAAAAACTAGACAATGATGTCTAATAAGGCGTCGTTGTTGTTTGTGTTGGGTGTGTATTTGGTGAGGTGTGTGTAGGTGTATGGAGAAGATGCATGGGCGGACAGGGGTGTATTTTGAGGTTGGGTGGCCTTTTGAAACGACGTCACGTTGATGGTGCCACACCTCTGCTGATCTCCAAATTAACTAAATCACTCCGCTACCCAAGGCAGGAAAAGTAACACATATTATAATTGTGTGACATTTTGGTAATGACCACACTGACATTTCAGACTGACACCTTTTTCTCTCTCTTTCTTTGGGTACCTTTTTTGGTCCCTTGCATTTTAAAGGGTAATGATACAGAATGACGGTTTTACGCTTTGAAAACCCGGAGCCTTCTCGCAGCTCCAAATCATCCTCTCTCGTTTTGTTTGACCGCTTTAAGTCTCACTCACGGACCGATCAAAGAGTGTCAAGAAACACTTTCCATGTGCCTTGTCGGCAAACCAAATGTCACCCCATTAACAGAAATCATGCTTCCTCACAGATAAGCTGTGTTGAAAGGAGCCTGTTAAGTTCCTTTCTCTTCTCACACACTGAATAAAATATTCCTACAAGACTAAATTGGCACAATTATGGCTGAGTATTTCTACACGAAAATATGAATTGCATTAATGATTCAATTGTTTGGTAGCTTACTGTTACTAATACCCTGTTATCTCATACTCCAGGATTTTGTTTCAATGGCAGACATGAGCTGCATCCGTATAGCAGTAATATATAATATTTTCCGAAACATTTCAACTATATCAAATGATTCCTCCATTGATCTTCAATGCGACTTATTTTGGATCAGCTAGAGAGAAAGTGTCTCATTTGGGCTTTACGTTCTGATGTTTACGTTTATGTCATTTAGCAGACGCTCTTATCCAGAGCGACTTACAAATTCTTCATATTAAATGTAACTTAAATAATAATAAAAAAGTGCCTAACTAGCTAGTTTGATGATTTCTGAAACATGAAATCAAAAGAGCAATATACTGCCTTCAAATGCTACTCAAAAGTGGGAAATACGAGGTTCCGACTGGGAAATAAGCACTTGAACGACCCTCCCAAGTCGGAGACAGAGAAGATACCCAATTTTAGAGTTGTGATGTTTCATCACTGACCTTTCATCTTTTCAACCATAAGATGATAAAGCAAATAAACGTTTGACGCTGTCAAACTTATCAATGTGGATAATAGCTAGTTTGACCATATTGTCAAAGTTAAGCAAGCTAGCCAACTTTATCATTAGCAATGTTAGCTAGCTCATCTTGCTAGATGAAATCTCATTGGTTGAAGAATTGCTCTGACTTCTAAAACAGGACTTACGACTTCATAACTGGGAGATTTCCTGGTCCTGACAAGCATCTGAAGGGAGCAATATTCCATGGGACTTGGGACAGGTTGGTTCAGGTCAAGAAGGGGGTAGTGTGAGCCGTATTGCTCTTCCATTGTCACAGACAAAACTATATGAGAAATCATGATGTCCATGCACGGCTCTCCATAGAAATCAGAACAGTACATTACATTCATGACGTGCGTCCCTCCCCATCCAGGAGAGGAGGAGAGCAGGGGGCCGACGGTGCTCTGGGCCCTGTACTTCAACATGAGGGACACCTCTGCTGTGGACAGGAGCAGCTATGACCTGCCCAGTAACGTACATGTGTGTACCAGCCCTGATACCGCCCTGGGCAGTGACCACTCAATCAAACTGGTAAGTGGCAAAGTCCCGGAGATATATATTTTTTTATAGTCACGCTAAACTCGTAAGAATTGCGCTCTTTAACGTTTATATAATTCTTAAAATCGAACAAATAATTGGCTAAAGATGACTTGCGTCACTAGCCTGGAAGTGGAATGTCTAATGAGGCTGATGGTGTAGATTGAGTTATCCTCACCCCTCTCTGTGTGTGTTCGTGTTGTCTCTTGTCTCTCTCCAGGCCGAGGCAGTGTTTCGCCAGATTCTCCCTGACGAGGAGTTCTGTCCCCCGGCCCCCAACCCTGAGGACATCATCTACGATGGGGACGGGCCCCAGGGGGAGGGCCCGGGCTTTGAGGAGGCTGCCCCAGCAGAGGGTGCTGGTGCCCAAGGAGGAGAGAGCGCTGAGAGACAGGAGGGAAAGGAAGCAGTGGAAGAAACAGAGGGGACGGGAGACGCAGTGACACAGGGGGCTGGGGATGAGCCAAGCCCCACCAGTGAGGAATAACCCCACGCACCCTTCCGTGTACAGACAGACTGCTGCCATCTGTCTCAGAGTCCTGGCATGTACAGCAGTCAGTCAGCACTCCTCTGAAGGCCTCATGGCTGGACTCTGTGGTCTTGGTGACCAGATAGCGTTCCCATCCCCAGAAAGCCTTAGAGGATCATCTCCACCATCTTTGATGTGGTCACCTGCAGAGACATTATATATATATATTTACAGTATTTACATTGACATGCCCAGTATATTAATGGAGCCATTACTTTACTGGGCACTATATAGAAGCCTACTCACTGTATCTTTCCTCTCACCTGGTGTAAAGGTTCTTCAGAGTGGGGGAATGCTGTTTCAGGTCTGGTTTGGGGATATGATTGGATTTAATGGGTTAACCCCATTTTCTTGATTATTTATATTTGTCCCATTTTTTTCTCCATCTGCTGCTAATGAAATATTTTGCAGCAGCCTGTTCTTTCTAAAAGCCATTCCATTGTGATGAATGTGTGTTTTTAATCAGGGTCTCTGGTGTAAGAGCCCAAAGAAATGGTTGCCTTTTTGCACTCATGGATGTTTGTTTAGTTAGTTTTGCTCAGCCAGAGTGCCTGATGCTGTTTTGTTTCCCACCTCTTGTGTGTGTCTGGAATGGTTTTCTGGGTGTTTAAGGCCTACAGTACTTGCTTACAGGAAATATGAGAAACCTCATCCTCAATAAGAACCCCTCACAAAAACACTGGGAGGGATAGCCTCGCAACTCAACTTGCATGTTTTCACACACTCTGCTGTGCCATCAAATTGTCCTCTACCCCATGGTCTGTTTAATGTGCTTAAATATTTAAACTCCATTCTCTCATTATTGTTGCTGTCACTATCATTTTAAAAGGTTGACAACATTAAAGTGCTACTGAAAAACTGCTCCTGTGTTTTTTTTTTCTCCATTTCACAATATCTCAGTTTACAATGTAATTTACAGTGAAGTTGGAGATCAGTTTCCAACTGAATTGGAAGACGATAAGTAACAGAACAGAGGTAACAACAGCAGAAGGAAAGCTCCAATGACACGCTCCAGCTCTGGCTTCGACAGGTGTGAGCCAATTTCCATTCGGAAAATCTGATACAACTGTAACAATGTGTGATGTGGCTGCAGCTGTCGACGGAGCACGACAGTCTCACATTAGCAAGGTGTTCCTGCTTCCAGAACAAACAAAGCTCACAGTTTACCTGGAAAGAAAGGGAGGTGAGAGAGAGGAGGGGAAAAGGGGAAGGAGAGAGCGAAGGATTTGATGACATTTGTTTTGCGGTGGCGTGACAGAACAGATGGCTCATTACGCCTGTGAATGCACAGTCTCTCCGCTCCGCTCACGGGGCTTTGTTTTGCCGTAATTTGATCTCCGCTCTGTTGAGAGTATTTACAGATTCAAGGGAGATGAATTACTGTAAAACACATGGCTGGGTCATTAAGAACTGGCAAATATGCTCTTATTGGAGGATAAAACTAAAAACAACCTTGTGGAGGGGAGGTGTATCAAGCTACATGTAGAGTAGTATTATAGTAGTAGTATTTTTCTTATGGTATATGTTCTGTTGTTTAGTGTTACATATCTGACTATTCCTGGAGACTATTTATGGCTTTTGTGCTGGATATCTGGGCCTGAAGTCTATAGAGAGGAGCAGGACTCACTGTCTCGTCAGTAACATCAACAAACACTGCAATGTCACCCTCATCTGTTTTGGGCAGTCAAATACCTTTTAGAACAGGACATCAAATCAAACTGGCATATCCTCATTCAAACATACTTCCCATTTAATATCGCTTGTATTTCTAGGATATTTTTCTAATTTAGTGTCACCATTTAGTGTTTGTTGAATCATTGTTCTTGTTTTTCTCCACTTAGTGACCCAGCCTCTCAATGGTATCATTGGGAATCAATTTTCTGCATGGAGAGTCGTGACATTAAAATGCAAAAGGGTAAAGAGAGCCACAGGCTAGACACCTAGCGGGGCAGATTTCAATCACTCTGTGGGGGGCAGACTCACACAGACTGCAGAGAATGTGCTCTTATTTTTGTTACAAGAAATGCTTTCTGTAGATTTCTTCAGAGATGATCTAATTTACATCAGATGTCCTTTTCTGTGGAATGCTGTATGAGTTCCCTAGGAATTCAAACATTCTAAACTTGTTTCAAACATGGTCATTGGTGAACACAGAAATCAGTGAAATTACTGTATAAAAGCCCTGTACAGTAATGAATTCTGTCTCAATGACTTGCATAAGAAAAATTTTCACATTCTAAACTTGTTTATTTGCATTGTCCCTCCCTACATGGTCCAATCGAGTGAATGGTCTCATTTGAATTATGAAACAATCATTAGCCATTCTGCCTATGGAAAATACAACAGGTTCTTTAAAATGTTACTCTCCAATAAAATATTGTGTAGAATAGATGATTTTTTTTTAAAGGCCTGTCCAGCTAGCTCACTGTCCTGAGTGAACATGGCAGTCATGTTGCATGCACTTGCTGACATCTAGTGGCGATCCATGCATGGTACTGTATCTTTCTTTTTCCAGAGAGAACCTGATGATGCTACCAGTGACCACATGACCTTGCATCGCCGCAGTACTCACACACACACACACACACACATTTAATGCGTGCGTGACCTTTTCCAAAGTGCAGCCATCTATTTGGAGCTGTGCCTCTGGATGTTAGTGTGTAAAGGATGGAGAGGATGGTACCCCGCTTCACAGTGGGTTTTGCGCGATGTTGCTTGGACTTTGGTGAGGATGTATTATTGAGGGGATAATGAAACCCACAGAAGAGAAAAGGGTAGGTATAACATTTTGTTGAATACCTTTAGTGGAGTCAAAATAGTTTCCATGATTCCATCCAACTTACATTTGAGTTATTCAGTCATATTTTGACACAACTCATAAACGCTTTTAGCATATATACTCCTTGAGAAAGAGTTTGGAAGATGGGCCTGACTAAATTTCATCAGTTCTGCTGTTTTGTATCAGTGTGTTTGCTCGTGACGAGTGGGTGAGGATGACCGAGAGCCAAGGTGGACACGAGCTGAATCGGACCCCAGAGCTGAGAGCTGTCATTGTTCGCAAGAAACAAAGAGAGGGCACGTTCAAACTGCGGGTCATCTTCTTGGATGACAGTGAGAGGATATTTGAGGTTGAGGTGAGAAGTGTATTTTTCATAACTATATTCCAGTCAATTTACCAGAAGTCACAAGTATCCATCAATTTACACACAGGTCAAACGACAGTCACTGGTGCCTTATGTATTTGTAAACGCAAATACCTCCGCTTATTGTAAACAGAAGTATATTCAGATGTTATCATTTTTATTATTACAGTTAAATAAATGGATTCTTCTTCCTCCAATTGTATTCTGTTGGCAATGCATCTCCCTTCCTTTTAAAACCCCATTATCCCTGTTGACCGCATACAGTATTTTTACTTCCAAACCGTGGGGCATTTTGTGCATCTATGTCATGAGTGAAGGGACAATAAGTTAATAAAAAAAAGAGGTTGCTGAGTGGTTCTGTACAGAGGGATGAGAATGACTGCAGGGCAGCTTTGAGTTGGAAGGGTTTTAAAGTGTCTAAGGTGGCCCGATTTCTTCATCCCCTTTGGATATTGAACATAAAGCGCTTTCATTTGTTCCAGCCTACATCTCAACATTTGGCTCTTTCTTTATTCTGCAGTCAAATGCATGGTCAGGTCATGTCAAAGCTCCTCATCTTCACACTGTTTGGGAAATAAATCATGATTAAGATCTGGTTGTGATCTGTGTAAACTGAATTACTCTACGCTTTTATTTTTGTAAAGAAAATGCAAAATAAACACTTCAAAGTATAACTTTTAGTATTTCCTGTTTGTATTGCTTTACAGCAAAGGATCCTTGGAAATGATTTCTACAACAAAGTTTGTGGGCACCTGAAGCTGTTGGAAAAAGAGTATTTTGGCCTTGAATTCCGTCACCAGTGTGGCAGTTATGTAAGTCATTCATTAGAACACATACTGTACTGTAACTCAAATGTAGGTTTGACGAAGGGAGGAAAAGAAGAGTTGGTTACACATTATTTGGATAGACCATCTGTAGATGCTCTAGTCTACAGACTATCAGTAACATTTCAACTAACTATCTACTAAATCTAACCCTAACCTTAAACCTTATCCTAACCCTAAACTTAAAGGGATACTTCAGGGTTTTGGCAATGAGGCCCTTTATGTACTTCCCCAGAGTCAGAGGAACATGTGGATACCATTTTTATGTCTCGGTGTCCAGTATGAAGGAAGTTCGAGGTAGTTTTGCAAGCCAATGCTAACTAGCATGCTAGCAGATATCCATAGACTTCCAGTCACTGCGCTAACGCTAGCAAGCAGTTGCTTATCAACAGATAATTTGTTGATATTATGACCCCATCTGTAGAGCATCTACAGATGGACTTTTCAAATAAAGTGTGACCAAAGAAGGTACCCTAAATTATGTCACTCCAAGCTGTAGATGCTAATCTGATCTTTATTTCTAATCCCAGATGTGGTTGGAACTGTTAAAGCCCTTGGCCAAGCAAGTAAAAAGTAAGTTGCAGCTCATTCATGCAAAGGCTTGTGAATTCTGCTATGTGGATTGAGTCATCTGTCGTACTGAGCATCAAGGATGTTGTTCCGCTCCTACAGACAACAGAGATCCAATGTTCCGCTTCATAGTGAAGTTCTTCCCCCCAGACCCAGGGCAGCTGCAGAAAGAACTGACCAGGTAGGTCACTCTCTCTTGTTCTTCTGTTGAAAAAGGTTGTGCCAATTGACATTTGCCCCAGCTATACAAATGGTTTGGACCTCTTGACTAAGGGAACTTATTTGGTACACGGAGACATGATGCTTATTCAAGACACATTCAAGCTTATTCAAGTTCCCTCTTGCAGGTACCTGTTTGCATTGCAGATTAAACAGGATTTGTCCAATGGGAGTCTTACGTGCAATGATAACAGCGCTGCTCTCCTCGTCTCACATTTACTGCAGTGTAAGTAGATGATCATGATTACAATTGAACTACGGTTGATCATAATAGTGGCTTGTGTTTGTGGTGATGTCTCCACTGTTTCCGTACACTTGTAGCAGAGATAGGTGACTACGAGGAGGAACTTGACTTGCAGCATCTAGAGAGCAAGAAGTACGTACCCAACCAGGAGTGCCTCCACAAGAAGATCCTGCGCTTCCACAAGAGGCACAGGTAGGTACCTCCCGGGCTCGGGGTTCAGAAGCCAGGGGCTCTCTGGTAGCTGGGTGGGGGCAGAATAGGGCCTAAATTGCTCACTGAAGTAGTTAGTGACTCAGGCATACCAGGTGTGAAGGTCTGATGGTTCTGGTGGTGAGGTGACTGTCGCATCGTGTTGAGGTGACAGGGGGTTGATGGTTAGGTTGACTGTAGGCTGTTGCTGGTGCTGTGCGTGTTCCAGGGGCCAGACTCCAGGCGAGGCAGACAGCCTGCTGCTGGAGGTGGCTCGGAAGCTGGATATGTATGGGATCCGCCCACAGGCTGCCAGTGATGGAGAGGGCACCAAGATCAACCTGGCCATCACACACTCTGGAGTGTTGGTCTTCCAGGTAATGGCTGGGCTCATCATAAAGACCTCTTAATGAGATGTACAGGATTTGTGCATAGAGCATGAATAATATACTACGTTATTACATGCTATTACAGTGGATTGTACAGTGTGGACTATGTCTCATTTAGAGTGACAAACACTGGAAACGGATATGCCAAGAACACAACATAACCAAGAGAGAAGTATTTATTACAGAGGTATATATTTGGACTGTTTGTCAGTTTGTACTCTTTAACTGTGTTCCTCTCTTCTCCCAGGGCAACACTAAGATAAACACTTTCAGCTGGGCCTCAATCCGCAAACTGAGCTTTAAAAGAAAACATTTTTTGATAAAACTCCACGCTAAGATTATGGTGAGTGTTTTAGTTTGAGACATTAAGTGTGACTGAGTGGTCAAATAGGATTGTATCAGTTACCAGGTGTTTGTTTGTTGTTGGTTACATGTGGTTTTATTCAAACAACATGCTGCATTATTTCCATAGAAATGACCCCTGTTACATCTGTGTGTGTGTCTGTATGTTTGTGTCTGTGTGTGTGTGTGTGTGTGTGTGTGTGTAATGTGTGTGTTTGTGTACGTGTGTGTGGTCAGCCCTCTCGTAAGGACACGGTAGAGCTAACCATGGCCAGCCGTGATGTATGTAAGGCCTTCTGGAAGACGTGTGTAGAGTACCATGCCTTCTTCCGTCTCTCTGAGGAGCCCAAGTCCCGACACAAATCCCTCCTCTACAGTAAAGGCTCCTGCTTCAGATACAGGTCAGACCAGGAAATACGGAACAGGGAATTGATTAATTTGTCAAAAGCCTTTACCGTTTACTGGGTTTGATAAAACTGTGCTACCCCTCTCTCTAGTGGTAGGACCCAGAAACAACTATTGGACTGTGTCAGGAGAGGGGAGAGGAAGAACCTGCCTTTTGAAAGGTGACGACACTTATTGGGTAGGTTTCCCGAACACAGACTAAGCCTAGTTCTGGACTGAAAAGCAATCTTAATGGAGAATCTCCATTGAAGATGCTTTTAAATCCAGGATTAGGCTTAATCTGTGTACGGAAAACCGCCCCTTTGTGTCTTGTCTTTGCACAGAGAGACATAAAAAAAATATATATATATATCCTTAGACTTACTGTGAAAGAAAGGTTTGCATTGCTTGAATATGGTTAAGCAAAGCAATAAACCCTTGTCTTTCTAAACCTCTACCTTCCAGGAAGTTCTACAAGGCTCACTATGACAACAGGCAGTGCAGGTCCTCACCTGACCTCCTCACTGATGTCTCCAAACAGGTACAGTGCCTTCTGTTATATGGATTTCTTTGTTGTATGTTGATTTCTGTTGTTTATATATTTTTTTAAGGGTGTTGAGACCTGGTGAAAAAAACAATTAGCATATTTGCATGTTCTCAAAACCAAACTTGTAGATGCACAAGTGCAATAGGAGATTTCCTGTGAGTCAATTCCAATGGCTCCCTTCTGCATTTTTTTGGTCAGTTTGTTTTGACAAGGCAAGTTTGTAGTATGAGGTAAGGTTGCAATATGACCACATATCCTTAGGCATGCTCTATGGAGATTACAGAAATAGGTGTCACACAGTTCAGTTTCTCCTGTATGTGTTTTAAACCTCTGGCTCAGTGCCAGTCTGTTCTAAATGCATTCCTGTGTCTCAAGATGCAAATGGACTCCTGTTCTTGCTGAAGCTGAATTTTCTTGCATCGTGTTATACTACACGCCACCTCCATTCTCTTAAATTGGCCCGCATGCCTCAAACTCTACAGCCAAATAAATCATTTATGATTATATGTACCATCAAGCAAACAGCACTTTGACTGTGTACTGTACTTCTGAATGGCATTCTCCATCTTGCCAATGCAATCTTCTTCTGCCAAGTATAAGTGAGCCAAATCATTGTTGAGACTGTCAAACATAGCCTACCGTAGCCTAAACAGTAATGCTAGTACAGAACCTACTGTATTCTGTCCTCTAACGTTTGATGTGCAGTGAATACACACACCTACTGTGTACCTAGGACTCCTCATCTCTGCTTCTGTAAACATTATTCTGTCAGTCAGGGGTGCAATTTTGGTTTTAGAAGTGGGGGGGACATAACTTGGCGGGGGGTCCTCCCATTTTTGGGGGCATCTAAAGCTAATTTCCTGCATTTCTACACAATCTAATATGGTCCATGGACCTTCTAGCCATCTCCCTTTAGAACAACAAAAAGTAAGCAATAATGCCCACAGTCATCAAGCTAGGTAAGAGATTTTACATTTACATTTTACATTTTAGTCATTTAGCAGACGCTCTTATCCAGAGCGACTTACAGGAGCAATTAGGGTTAAGTGCCTTGCTCAAGGGCACATTTACGTCATTTAGCAGACGCTCTTATCCAGAGCGACTCACAAATTGGTGCATTCACCCTATAGCCAGTGGGATAACCACTTTACAATTTTGGGGGGGGGGGGGGTAGAAGGATTACTTTATCCTATCCCAGGTATTCCTTAAAGAGGTGGGGTTTCAAATGTCTCCGGAAGGTGGTGAGTGACTCCGCTGTCCTGGCGTCGTGAGGGAGCTTGTTCCACCATTGGGGTGCCAGAGCAGCGAACAGCTTTGACTGGGCTGAGCGGGAACTATGCTTCCGCAGAGGAAGGGGAGCCAGCAGGCCAGAGGTGGATGAACGCAATGCCCTCGTTTGGGTGTAGGGACTGATCAGAGCTCACTGCTCCATAGGCAAGCACCATGGTCTTGTAACGGATGCGAGCTTCAACTGGAAGCCAGTGGAGTGTGCGGAGGAGGGGGGTGACGTGAGAGAACTTGGGAAGGTTGAACACCAGACGGGCTGCGGCGTTCTGGATGAGTTGTAGGGGTTTAATGGCACAGGCAGGGAGGCCAGCCAACAGCGAGTTGCAGTAATCCAGACGGGAGATGACAAGTGCCTGGATTAGGACCTGTGCCGCTTCCTGTGTAAGGCAGGGTCGTACTCTCCGAATGTTGTAGAGCATGAACCTGCAGGAGCGGGTCACCGCCTTGATGTTAGCGGAGAACGACAGGGTGTTGTCCAGGGTCACGCCAAGGCTCTTCGCACTCTGGGAGGAGGACACAACGGAGTTGTCAACCGTGATGGCGAGATCATGGAACGGGCAGTCCTTCCCCGGGAGGAAGAGCAGCTCCGTCTTGCCAGGGTTCAGCTTGAGGTGGTGATCCGTCATCCATACTGATATGTCTGCCAGACATGCAGAGATGCGATTCGCCACCTGGTTATCAGAAGGGGGAAAGGAGAAGATTAGTTGTGTATCGTCAGCGTAGCAATGATAGGAGAGGCCATGTGAGGATATGACAGAGCCAAGTGACTTGGTGTATAGGGAGAAAAGGAGAGGGCCTAGAACTGAGCCCTGGGGGACACCAGTGGTGAGAGCACGTGGTGCGGAGACAGCTTCTCGCCACACCACTTGGTAGGAGCGACCGGTCAGGTAGGACGCAATCCAGGAGTGAGCCGCGCCGGAGATGCCCAGCTCGGAGAGGGTGGAGAGGAGGATCTGATGGTTCACAGTATCAAAGGCAGCAGACAGGTCTAGAAGGACAAGAGCAGAGGAGAGAGAGTTAGCTTTAGCAGTGCGGAGAGCCTCCGTGACACAGAGAAGAGCAGTCTCAGTTGAATGACCAGTCCTGAAACCTGACTGGTTTGGATCAAGAAGGTCATTCTGAGAGAGATAGCAAGAGAGTTGGCTAAAGACGGCACGCTCAATAGTTTTGGAAAGAAAAGAAAGAAGGGATACTGGTCTGTAGTTGTTGACATCAGTGGGATCGAGTGTTGGTGGTTTTTTGAGAAGGGGAGCAACTCTCGCTCTCTTGAAGACGGAAGGGACATGGCCAGCGGTCAAGGATGAGTTGATCAGCGAGGTGAGGTAGGGGAGAAGGTCACCGGAGATGGTCTGGAGAAGAGAGGAGGGGATGGGGTCAAGCGGGCAGGTTGTTGGGCGGCCTGCAGTCACAAGTCGCAGGATTTTATCTGGAGAGAGAGGGGAGAAAGAAGTCAAAGCATAGGGTAGGGCAGTGTGAGTAGGACCAGCAGTGTCATTAGACTTAACAAACGAGGATCGGATGTCGTCAACCTTCTTTTCAAAGTGGTTGACGAAGTCATCCACAGAGAGAGAGGAGGGGGGGGGGGGGGGGGGGGGGAGGATTCAGGAGGGAGGAAAATGTGGCAAAGAGCTTCCTAGGGTTAGAGGCAGATGCTTGGAATTTAGAGTGGTAGAAAGTGGCCTTAGCAGCAGAAACAGATGAAGAGAATGTAGAGAGGAGGGAGTGAAAAGATGCCAGGTCGGCAGGGAGTTTAGTTTTCTTCCATTTCCGCTCCGCTGCCCGGAGCTCTGTTCTATGAGCTCGCAATGAGTCATCGAGCCACGGAGCTGGAGGGGAGGACCGAGCCGGCCGGGAGGATAGGGGACACAGAGAGTCAAAGGATGCAGAAAGGGAGGAGAGGAGGGTTGAGGAGGCAGAATCAGGAGATTGGAGGGAGAAGGATTGAGCAGAGGGAAGAGATGATAGGATGGAAGAGGAGAGAGTAGTGGGAGAGAGAGAGCGAAGGTTGCGGCGGCGCATTACCATCTGTGTAGGGGCAGAGTGAGTAGTGTTGGAGGAGAGCGAGAGAGAAAAGGAAACAAAGTAGTGGTCGGAGACATGGAGGGGAGTTGCAGTGAGATTAGTAGAAGAGCAGCATCTAGTAAAGATGAGGTCAAGCGTATTGCCTGCCTTGTGAGTAGGGGGGGACGGTGAGAGGGTGAGGTCAAAAGAGGAGAGGAGTGGAAAGAAGGAGGCAGAGAGAAATGAGTCAAATGTGGACATAGGGAGGTTGAAATCCCCCAAAACTGTGAGGGGTGAGCCATCCTCAGGAAAGGAACTTATCAAGGCGTCAAGCTCATTGATGAACTCTCCAAGGGAACCTGGAGGGCGATAGATGACAAGGATATTAAGCTTAAATGGGCTAGTGACTGTGACAGCATGGAATTCAAATGAGGAGATAGACAGGTGGGTTAGGGGAAAATTTGAGAATGTCCACTTGGGAGAGATGAGGATTCCTGTGCCACCACCCCTCTGACCAGATGCTCTCGGGGTATGCGAGAACACATGGTCAGACGAGGAGAGAGCAGTAGGAGTAGCAGTGTTTTCAGTGGTAATCCATGTTTCCGTCAGCGCCAGGAAGTCGAGGGACTGGAGGTTAGCATAGGCTGGGATGAAGTCAGCTTTGTTGGCAGCAGAACGGCAGTTCCAGAGGCTGCCTGAGACCTGGAACTCCAGGTGTGGGGTGCGTGCAGGGACCACCAGGTTAGAGAGGCAGCAGCCACGCGGTGTGAGGCGTTTGTGTAGCCTGTGCAGAGAGGAGAGAACAGGGATAGGCAGAGGCATAGTTGACAGGCTGTAGCAAATGGCTACAATAATGCAGAGGAGATCGGAATGAAATGAACTAAACATCTGGAAGAGGAGAGAGCAGGGCCTCCCTCACCAAAACTTCCACCTCAGAAACTATAATTGTTTCACTGAACCACCCGAGCAAAAAACTCTCCCAACTTCCACCTTTAGAAATCAGAATTGTTGTGAACCACAGCGGTTCAATGTTTAAAGGAGTAGACTCAACCCACTTTATTCAGCTAGCTAACTATGACACCATAGCTAACTAGCATGCTAGCATCCAATAACACACAGTTTAGCACCAACACTTGGTCACAACAAACCACCAATAGTGTGTTAACACACTAAGCAGATAATTCGTGTCCGTGTCTAGTTCCTTTCATAACGCAGCAATAATTAAACGTTGGCTAGCTTAGCACAAATATATTGTATAAAAAAAAAAAAAAAAAAAAAAAAAATATTGTATTTAGCTGCCACAGTACAGCACACAATGGCTACTGTGTTGACTCTGTTCGAAAAAACGGCTAGCTAGCTAGCTTCGTGCTACACCGAAGACAATGCCAACCTACAGTAACTACCCACAATAGCCCACGATGCCTAACTATGACACCATAGCTAACTAGCATGCTAGCATCCAATAACACACAGTTTAGCACCAATACTTGGTTACAACAGACTACCAATAGTGTGTTAACACACTAAACAGATCATTCGTGTCCGTGTCTAGTTCCTTTCATAACGCAGCAATAATTAAACGTTGGCTAGCTAGCATAAGTATATTGTATTTAGCTACTACAGTACAGTTAGCTGGTCGTGTTGGCTAATGGTGCCGGAGGGGATGGCTGCCATTTTATGGGTTCCTAACCAATTGTGATACTTTGTGTGTTTTTTCGCGTTGTTTGTAACTTATTTTGAACATACTGTTTCTGCCACCGTCTCTTATGACCGAAAAGAGCTTCTAGATATCAGTACAGCGATTACTCACCTCGAACCAGACAAATATTTTTTATTTAATGAGTTGGATGCGAAGGATTTACTGCTGCTCGCGGCCTGGCCCAAATCCCTGTCATTCACATGAAGAGAAGACGCCGATACAGGGGGCGCAGATCCGGGTGCCTTGTGAGAATTCGTCGGCGAGTGGGTAACCCGCCTCTAGCATCCTTCCTATTGGCCAACATACAATCATTGGAGAATAAACTGGATGAGCTCCATTCGAGACTATCCTACCAATGGGACATTAAAAACGGTAATATCTTATATTTCACCGAGGCGTGGCTGAACGACGACATGGATAATATACAGTTGGCTGGGTTTTCCTAGCATTGCCAAGACAGAACAGCTACCTCCGGTAAGACAAGGGGTGGTGGTCTGTGTCTATTTGTCAATAACAGCTGGTGCGTGATCTCTAATATTAAGGAAGTCTCGAGGATTTGCTCGCCTGAGGTAGAGTACCTCGAGATAAGTTGTAGACCAAACAATTTACCAAGAGAGTTTTCATCTATATTTTTTGTAGCTGTCTATTTACCACCACAAACCGATGCTGGCACTAAGACCGCACTCAATGAGCTGTATAAGGCCATAAACAAACAAGAAAATACTCATCCAGAAACGGCGCTCCTAGTGGCCGGGGACTTTAATGCAGGAAAATTTAAATTCATTTTACCTAATTTCTACCAGAATGTCACATGTGCAACCAGAGAAAAAACTCTAGACCACCTTTACTCCACACACAGAGACGCGTACAAATCTCTCCCTCGCCCTCCATTTGGCAAATCTGACCATAATTCTATCCACCTGATACCTCCTTACAAGCAAAAACAAAGCCGGAAGTACCAGTGACACGCTCAATACAGAAGTGGTCAGATGACACAGATGCTAAGCTACAGGACTGTTTTGCTAGCACAGACTGGAATATGTTCCGGGATTCATCCAATGGCATTGAGGAGTATACCACATCAGTCCCAAGCTTCATCAATAAGTGCATCGATGATGTCGTCCCCACAGTGACCGTACGTACATATCCCAACCAGAAGCCATGGATAACAGGCAACATCCGCACTGAGCTGAAGTCTAGAGCTGCCGCTTTTAAGGAGCGGGACACTAATCCGGACGCTTATAAGAAATCCCGCTATGCCCTCCGACGAACCATCAAACAAGCAACGCGTCAATACAGGACTAAGATTGAATCATACTACAACGGCTCTGACACTCATCGGATGTAGCAGGGCTTGCAAACTATTACGGATTACAAAGGAAAGCCCAGCCATGAGCTGCCCAGTGACACAAGCCTACCAGACGAGCTAAATTACTTCTATGTGCACTTCGAGGCAAGCAACACTGACGCATGCATGAGAGCACCAGCTGTTCCGGATGACTGTGTGATCACGCTCTCTGTAGGCGATGTGAGTAAGACCTTTAAACAGGTCAACATTCACAAGGCCGCAGGGCCAGACAGAGCATGCGCTGACCAACTGGCAAGTGTCTTCACTGACATTTTCAACCTCTCCCTGACCGAGTCTGTAATACCAACATGTTTCAAGCAGACCACCATAGTCCCTGTGCCGAAGAACACTAAGGTAACCTGCCTAAATGACTACCGACCCGTAGCTCTCACGTCTGTAGCCATGAAGTGCTTTGAAAGGCTGGTCATGGCTCACATCAACACCATTATCCCAGAAACCCTGGGCTTCCTGATGGGCCGCCCCCAGGTGGTAATAATAATAATATGCCATTTAGCAGACACTTTTATCCAAAGCGACTTACAGTCATGCGTGCATACATTTTTGTGTATGGGTGGTCCCGGGGATCGAACCCACTACCTTGGCGTTACAAGCGCCGTGCTCTACCAGCTGAGCTACAGAGGACCAACAACACATCTGCAACAACACATCTGCCATGCTGATCCTCAACACGGGGGCCGCTCAGGGGTGCGTGCTTAGTCCCCTCCTGTACTCCCTATTCACCCACAACTGCGTGGCCAGGCACGACTCCAACACCATCATTAAGTTTGCCGACGGTGGGAGGCCTGATCACCGACAACGATGAGACAGCCTATAGGGAGGAGGTCAGAGACCTGGCAGTGTGGTGCCAGGACAAAAACCTCTCCCTCAACGTGAGCAAGACAAAGGAGCTGATCATGGACTACAGGAAAAGGAGGGCCGAGCATGCCCCCATTCACATCGACGGGGCTGTAGTGGAGCGGGTCGAGAGCTTCAAGCTTCAAGTTCCTTGGTGTCCACATCACCAACAAACTATCATAGTCCAAACACACCAGAACAGTCGTGAAGAGGGCACGACAATGCCTATTCCCGCTCAGGAAACTGAAAAGATTTGCATGGGTCCTCAGATCCTCAAAAAGTTCATCCTGACTGGTTGCATCCCCGCCTAGTATGGCAACTGCTCGGCATCGGATCGCAAGGCGCTACAGAGGGTAGTGCGTACGGCCCAGTACATCACTGGAGCCAAGCTTCCTGCCATCCAGGACCTCTATACCAGGCGGTGTCAGAGGAAGGCCCTAAAAATTGTTAAAGACTCCAGCCACCCAAGTCATAGACTGTTCTCTCTGCTACCGCACGGCAAGCGGTACCGGAGCTCCAAGTCTAAGTTCAAAAGGCTCCTTAACAGCTTCTACTCAAGCCATAAGACTGCTAAACAGTTAGTCAAATGGCTACCTGGACTATTTGCATTGACCCCCTTTTTTACCCTGCAGCTACTCGCTGTTTATTATCTATGCATAGTGACTTTATCCCTACCTACATGTACAGTTGAAGTCGGCTATATTGTGTGCAAGTAAAAAGAGCTCTACAGTACTACTAAGCCTATGATCTGAATTATATGGAGGGTGTACTGTTTCTGTGTGTTAATGCGTAGGTGTTTATGTGTTTTTATTAAACTTTTGTTTTCCAAACCTTTCCCTTTATACTTTATTTGTAAGAGTTGTTCATTTGTTAGTCTATTGCTTAAAGTTGCGACATAATATTGATTATTGAATTATCATTGATCTAGTTCAGTATTATCAATCACTTAAACATATTTAATAAATCAAATCAAATTGTATTTGTCACATGAGCCAAATACAACAGGTGTAGACCTTACCGTGAAATGCGCGGAGGTACGGGTTAGTCGAGGTAATTGAGGTCATTTGTACAGTTGAAGTCGGAAGTTTACATACACCTTAGCCAAATACATTTAAACTCAGTTTTTCACAATTCCTGACATTTAATCTTAGTAAAAATTCCCTGTCTTAGGTCAGTTAGGCTCACCACTTTATTTTAAGAACGTGAAATGTCAGAATAATAGTAGAGAGAATGATTTATTTCAGCTTTTCACATTCCCAGTGGGTCAGAAGTTTACATACACTCAATTAGTATTTGATAGCATTGCCTTTAAATTGTTTAACTTGGGTCAAACGTTTCGGGTAGCCTTCCACAAGCTTCCCACAATAAGTTGGATGAATTTTGGCCCATTCCTCCTGACAGAGCTGGTGTAACTGAGTCAGGTTTGTAGGCCTCCTTGATCGCACACGCTTTTTCAGTTCTGCCCACAACTTTTCTATAGGGTTGAGGTCAGGGCTTTGTGATGGCCACTCCAATACCTTGACTTTGTTGTCCTTAAGCCATTTTGCCACAACTTTGGAAGTATGCTTGGGGTCATTGTCCATTTGGAAGAATCATTTGCGACCAAGCTTTAACTTCCTGACTGATGTCTTGAGATTTTGCTTCAATATATCCACACAATTTTCCTTCCTCATGATGCCATCTATTTTGTGAAGTGCACCAGTCCCTCCTGCAGCAAAGCACCCCCACAGCATGATGCTGCCACCCCCATGCTTCACGGTTGGGATGGTGTTTTTCGGCTTGCAAGCGTCCCCCTTTTTCCTCCAAACATAACGATGGTCATTATGGCCAAACAGTTCTAGTTTTGTTTCATCAGACCAGAGGACATTTCTCCAAAAAGTACGATCTTTGTCCCCATGTGCAGGTGCAAACCGTAGTCTGGCTTTTTTAAGGCGGTTTTGGAGCAGTGGCTTCTTCCTTGCTGAGCGGCCTTTCAGGTTATGTCGATATAGGACTCGTTTTACTGTGGATATAGATACTTTTCTACCTGTTTCCTCCAGCATCTTCACAAGGTCCTTTGCTGTTGTTCTGGGATTGATTTGCACTTTTCGCACCAAAGTTCGTTCATCTCTAGGAGACAGAACGTGTCTCCTTCCTGAGCAGTATGACGGCTGCGGGGTACCATGGTGTTTATACTTGCGTACTATTGTTTGTACAGATGAACGTGGTACCTTCAGGCATTTGGAAATTGCTCTCAAGGATGAACCAGATTTGTGGAGGTCTACAAAAAAAATTCTGAGGTCTTGGCTAATTTCTTTTGATTTTCCCATGATGTCAAGCAAAGAGGCACTGAAGGTAGGCCTTGAAATCCATCCACAGATACACCTCCAATTGACTAAAATGATGTCAATTAGCCTATCAGAAGCTTCTAAAGCCATGACATCATTTTCTGGAATTTTCCAAGCTGTTTAACGGCACAGTCAACTTAGTGTATGTAAACTTCTGACCCACTGGAATTGTGATACAGTGAATTATAAGTGAAATAATCTGTCTGGAAACAATTGTTGGAAAAATTACAAAGTAGATGTCCTAACCGACTTGCCAAAACTATAGTTTGTTAACACGAAATGTGTGGAGTGGTTGAAAAACGAGTTTTAATGACTCCAACCTAAGTGTATGTAAACTTCTGACTTCAACTGTATACTAAATTTATTTTCAAACGGATGGGTTTATTGGTGTTAAAATACACCAGTTACGGGCCTCCTGAGTGGTGCAGCGGTCTAAGGCACTGCATCGCAGTGCTTGAGGCATCACTACAGACCCGGGTTCGATCCCTGGCTGTGTCGCAGCCGGCCGCGACTGAGAGACCCATTTTTCGGTGGCAATACACAGCTAGAGATGCAGGTGTCATTTGGTTAGCTAGCAATAACTTGAATGACTGTTATACAGTTAGCATATCTCTTGCATTCGCAAATTCACTCTAGCTATCTCTAGCTATCTATTCCGACTTCAGAGCACTCTCGTCTGAGTGTGCCAGAGCGCTGAACAACTGATGAATTTACGAACGCGCAACACCTACTTAATATGAATGGTGTCAGTAAACGTAGGCAAAAAAACTAATAGTTAGTCAAGAATGCTCTAGATAGCATATAAACAGCTCTGGGAGTGTGGTGCCAGGAAAATAACCTCTCACTCAACATCAGCAAAACAAAGGAGCTGAACGTGGACTCGACGGGACCGCAGTAGAGAAGGTGGAGAGCTTCAAGTTCCTTGGCGTACACATCACTGACAAACTGAAATGGTCCACCCACGCAGACAGTGTGGTGAAGAAGGCGCAACAGAGCCTCTTCAACCTCAGGAGGCTGAAGAAATTTGGCTTGGCACCTAAAACATTCACAAACCTTTACAGATGCACAATTGAGAGCACCCTGTCGGGCTGTATCACCGCCTGGTACAGCAACTGCACCACCCACAACCGCAGGGCTCTCCAGAGGGTGGTACGGACGGCCGAACGCATTACCGGGGGAAAACGACCCGCCCTCCAGGACACCTACAGCACCCGATGTCACAGGAAGGCCAAAAAGATAATCAAGCACATCAACCACCCGAGCCACTGCCTGTTCACCCCGCTATCATCCAGAAGGCGAGGTCAGTACAGGTGCATCAAAGCTGGGACAGAGAGAATGAAAAACAGCTTCGATCTCAAGGCCATCAGACTGTTAAATAGCCATCACTAGCAAATGAGTGGCTGCTGCTGCCTATTGAAATCACTGGCCACTTTAAGAAATGGAACACTAGTCGCTTTAATAACGTTTACATATCTTGCATTACTCATCTCATATGTATATACTGTATTCTATAATATTCTACTGTATCTTAGTCCATGCCGCTCTGTCATTGCTTGTCCATATACAGTGGGGAGAACAAGTATTTGATACACTGCCGATTTTGCAGGTTTTCCTACTTACAAAGCATGTAGAGGTCTGTAATTTTTTATCATAGGTACACTTCAACTGTGAGAGACGGAATCTAAAACAAAAATCCAGAAAATCACATTGTATGATTTTTAAGTAATTAATTTGCATTTTATTGCATGACATAAGTATTTGATACATCAGAAAAGCAGAACTTAATATTTGGTACAGAAACCTTTGTTTGCAATTACAGAGATCATACGTTTCCTGTAGGTCTTGACCAGGTTTGCACACACTGCAGCAGGGATTTTGGCCCACTCCTCCATACAGACCTTCTCCAGATCCTTCAGGTTTCGGGGCTGTCGCTGGGCAATACGGACTTTCAGCTCCCTCCAAAGATTTTCTATTGGGTTCAGGTCTGGAGACTGGCTAGGCCACTCCAGGACCTTGAGATGCTTCTTACGGAGCCACTCCTTAGTTGCCCTGGCTGTGTGTTTCGGGTCGTTGTCATGCTGGAAGACCCAGCCACGACCCATCTTTAATGCTCTTACTGAGGGAAGGAGGTTGTTGGCCAAGATCTCGCGATACATGGCCCCATCCATCCTCCCCTCAATACGGTACAGTCGTCCTGTCCCCTTTGCAGAAAAGCATCCCCAAAGAATGATGTTTCCACCTCCATGCTTCACGGTTGGGATGGTGTTCTTGGGGTTGTACTCATCCTTCTTCTTCCTCCAAACACGGTGAGTGGAGTTTAGACCAAAAAGCTATATTTTTGTCTCATCAGACCACATGACCTTCTCCCATTCCTCCTCTGGATCATCCAGATGGTCATTGGCAAACTTCAGACGAGCCTGGACATGCGCTGGCTTGAGCAGGGGGACCTTGCGTGCGCTGCAGGATTTTAATCCATGACGGCGTAGTGTGTTACTAATGGTTTTCTTTGAGACTGTGGTCCCAGCTCTCTTCAGGTCATTGACCAAGTCCTGCCGTGTAGTTCTGGGCTGATCCCTCACCTTCCTCATGATCATTGATGCCCCACAGGTGAGACTTGCATGGAGCCCCATACCGAGGGTGATTGACCGTCATCTTGAACTTCTTCCATTTTCTAATTATTGCGCCAACAATTGTTGCCTTCTCACCAAGCTGCTTGCCTATTGTCCTGTAGCCCATCCCAGCCTTGTGCAGGTCTACAGTTTTATCCCTGATGTCCTTACACAGCTCTCTGGTCTTGGCCATTGTGGAGAGGTTGGAGTCTGTTTGATTGAGTGTGTGGACAGGTGTCTTTTATACAGGTAACGAGTTCAAACAGGTGCAGTTAATACAGGTAATGAGTGGAGAACAGGAGGGCTTCTTAAAGAAAAACTAACAGGTCTGTGAGAGCCGGAATTCTTAACATTTTAACATTTAACATTTTAGTCATTTAGCAGACGCTCTTATCCAGAGCGACTTACAGTTAGTGCATACATTATTTATTTTTTCATACCCCCTGTGGGAATCGAACCCACAACCCTGGCATTGCAAACGCCATGCTCTATCAACTGAGCTACATCCCTGCCGGCCATTCCCTCCCCTACCCTGGACGACGCTGGGCCAATTGCACGCCGCCCCATGGGTCTCCCGGTCGCGGCCGGCTACGACAGAGCCTGGATTCGAACCAGGATCTCTAGTGGCACAGCTAGCACTGCGATGCAGTGCCTTAGACCACTTACTGGTTGGTAGGTGATCAAATACTTATGTCATGCAATAAAATGCAAATTAATTACTTAAAAATCATACAATGTGATTTTCTGGTTGATCCGTCTCTCACGGTTGATAAAAATTACAGACCTCTACATGCTTTGTAAGTAGGAAAACCTGCAAATTCGGCAGTGTATCAAATACTTGTTCTCCCCACTGTATGTATTCTTAAATTCCATTCCTTACTTAGATTTGTGTGTATTGGGTACAGTGGGGGAAAAAAGTATTTAGTCAGCCACCAATTGTGCAACCTGTATTAATGGCACCTGTTTGAACTTGTTATCAGTATAAAAGACACCTGTCCACAACCTCAAACAGTCACACTCCAAACTCCACTATGGCCAAGACCAAAGAGCTGTCAAAGGACACCAGAAACAAAATTGTAGACCTGCACCAGGCTGGGAAGACTGAATCTGCAATAGGTAAGCAGCTTGGTTTAAAGAAATCAACTGTGGGAACAATTATTAGGAAATGGAAGACATACAAGACCACTGATAATCTCCCTCGATCTGGGGCTCCACGCAAGATCTCACCCCGTGGGGTCAAAATTATCACAAGAACGGTGAGCAAAAATCCCAGAACCACACGGGGGGACCTAGTGAATGACCTGCAGAGAGCTGGTACCAAAGTAACAAAGCCTACCATCAGTAACACACTACGCCGCCAGGGACTCAAATCCTGCAGTGCCAGACGTGTCCCCCTGCTTAAGTCAGTACATGTCCAGGCCCGTCTGAAGTTTGCTAGAGTGCATTTGGATGATCCAGAAGAGGATTGGGATAATGTCATATGGTCAGATGAAACCAAAATATAACTTTTTGGTAAAAACTCAACTCGTCATGTTTGGAGGACAAAGAATGCTGAGTTGCATCCAAAGAACACCATACCTACTGTGAAGCATGGGGGTGGAAACATCATGCTTTGGGGCTGTTTTTCTGCAAAGGGACCAGGACGACTGATCCGTGTAAAGGAAAGAATGAATGGGGCCATGTATTGTGAGATTTTGAGTGAAAACCTCCTTCCATCAGCAAGGGCATTGAAGATGAAACGTGGCTGGGTCTTTCAGCATGACAATGATCCCAAACACACCGCCCGGGCAACGAAGGAGTGGCTTCGTAAGAAGCATTTCAAGGTCCTGGAGTGGCCTAAACAGTCTCCAGATCTCAACCCCATAGAAAATCTTTGGAGGGTGTTGAAAGTCCGTGTTGCCCAGCGACAGCCCCAAAACATCACTGCTCTAGAGGAGATCTGCATGGAGGAATGGGCCAAAATACCAGCAACAGTGTGTGAAAACCTTGTGAAGACTTACAGAAAACGTTTGACCTGTGTCATTGCCAACAAAGGGTATATAACAAAGTATTGAGAAACTTTTGTTATTGACCAAATACTTATTTTCCACCATCATTTGCAAATAAATTCATTAAAAATCCTACAATGTGATCTTCTGGAGAAAAAAAATCTCATTTTGTCTGTCATAGTTGACGTGTACCTATGATGAAAATTACAGGCCTCTCTCATCTTTTTAAGTGGGAGAACTTGCACAATTGGTGGCTGACTAAATACTTTTTCCCCCCACTGTATATGTTGTGAAATTGTAGATATTACTTGTTAGATATTACTGCACTGTCGGAGCTAGAAGCACAAGCATTTTGCTACACCCGCAATAACATCTGCTAAACACGTGCATGTGACAAATACAATTTGATTTGATAAACAGCCTAACCAGCACTGCTACGGCAGGTAAAATGGTCAGAGTGAACATAAACCCTCTCAAACATTTTCAGCTAGTTGGCTGTCAAAATTGCACTGATAAACAATGGGGAATTGTAGCCTCCTCGTCCTTCTGCAGCTTGCCTGCCAATGCATGCTTGTCCCAACCAAGCACCCAAGCTAACTGGCTAAAGTTGGCTAGCATACTAGCAAGCTACTTCCAGACACATGAGAGAACACCCTAATGTTCCTTTGTTAGATTTTAGCTCATCTTGCTCTGGCTAGCATTAGTTGTTGATCTTGTTGTTGTTGATGTGCATAACTGAGGGAGAGAGAGCCTACCTTTTCATGGTTGTTTGATCAATAGGACTGTAAAGTTCCCAAATGTAAGAGGACTCCCATGGTGTTTACATATTTTCAAAAATCCATTCAGGTGTATTTTGTGGCTTTTGGCGAATGCTTTCTAATAATATAAAGTCGCGCTGTTGCAACTGCCTGTAAACACAGTCCAGTTCAAAGTGAATGGTGGCAGGCCCGTGTGGCAAATGGCTTGTTTGTATAAAGACCTACTGTAGCTCTGATTGGCTGTAGCGCACCGGTCTGCATAGACTACGGTCCTGGACAAGACAGATGTTTTTATTCTGTTTTATTTACTGCAGTGTCTATTAATTGTCCAAATGCACAGCCGCTTTCCCACTCTATTTTGCTATAGAATTTCCCCAAATGCCTTAGTATATTTAATTCCCAAACATTCTAAGAATGTATGAAAATGTGAAAATGACCATATCTAAGTGGTCGCTTGTCAGATTTGTTTTTTTAAATGTCATATTCTTCCTGGGGGTGTATATGAAAATATTTGTTTTCTCTTCAGCGTCAACCCTTTCCTTTCCAACAAAAAACTAAGAGATTAAATCAGAACATCATTGAAAATAATAATATAATTAACATTATTATTATAATCATTATTTTATAAATCCTTAGCCCTTCTCTGAAGGCGTAGAAGGCCCATTGTTCCCCACTGTGTTTGGGTTAGTGATCATTTGTAGAGTGGCTCTATTTTGCCTCATTATGCATTTTTTCACTATTCTAAATGTCTAAAGAATCCATGTTGTTCTGAAATATGAACACAGAAATACAGGACATTTCAAACTCTTATTTTGGTGGTGATTTGACAAAATTACAATCATGGTCTTGAATTGGATTCACATTTTTCTGGTCTCGGTCTTGACTCAGTCTTGGATCCCTTGTCCACCTCCCGGTCTCGGTCTTGACTCGGTCTCACTCCCTCTACAGTCTTGGTCTTGACTCGGACTCAATTTGCTCCGGTCTTGGTCTTGAATCGGTCTCGCTTTAGGTGGTCTCGAACACTACACTGGTTTCAGGTGTGTTAGGCCAAGGCCAGAGTGACAACCAACATGTCAGACCCCCAGGGCCAGGACTGAGCAGCCCAGCAGCTAGAGATTGCCTAAATAGGTATCTCCTCTGACGTGGGCATGTTTTCAATACAGACTCCTTTTGTCATACAGTATTCCATAAAAGGCATTCAGACCATATGAAAGTTGCACAGTATACCCTTAATCTTGTAATAAATCAAATCTAGTGATACATAACGTGACATTTTTTCCATCCATTGAGGGAGGATAATTATCCTTCCAATTAATGGCAACGCATTTCTTAGCCGCTATAAATGCTGGGTTACACAGTTTCTTCTGATAACAGTCTCCAGTATCAACATTTCCAAGCAAACAAAAACAGGGAGAAGGCAGAATCTGTAGACATGCTGAGATAAAAGTCATGCTCTTTGCCAGAATTCAGAAGACCATAACATATGCAAATATGTCCCCTTTTGTGTTTTACACCTCCAGCAGAATAATTACATTTCTGAGTGCATGATATTCAGTTTCACTGGCATATAGTGCATTCTATGGATGGTCTTAAACTGCAGTAATTTATGTCTGAGATTATATGAACATGACTTGGCATTCTAACATATCTGTATCCATTCATCATCATCTCCCAGGTCTTCCTCACATTGTTTTACATGTTGTGTGTCATTGGGAAAAGCCTCTATCAACCCTTGATACAGTTTGGAAATCAACTTTAGAGGTTTGTCAGACTGCCTTAAAATAGTTTCAATCTTTGAAGCTTTTTGCTTGTCCAGTGTTTGCTGCACAGAGAGAATAAAGTGATAATAAAGTCAACTGTCTTCCCTGGCTGCCTGACCCTGATGAGACCATCACCATCTGATCCTGCTCAGATGAGGCATGACAAAGAATTACCTTGGTGTACATTTATACATTATATTATCCATTAAAATAATCAATGGTTCAATCATTGAAATAACCATTATTTCCAGATCTCAGACTGTAGCCTACCCATCAACTCAAGATGGAACTTTGTATCCATTCCCTGATTGTTATAATATACTGCAAAATTCATTTGAGCTCCGTAGACTGGTCTTCCCTGGCTGTCTGACCCTGCAGGGACACTTGTCACCATAGTGTTGTGTACTGACTGTGCACCATGACAGTGAAGCCTGTAGAGCTGTTTATACCGTGTCAGTGTGAAAAGTAGGGAATTAGCTAGGGACACTGACAGATCAACAACGTTACATTGCTATACTGACTAATAAAAACTCATATTGCGCTGAAAAAACATCAGAATATTGGTCTTCAATCATTTGGCTGGTTTCATCATTTGATTCAGGTGTAATGTGATTGAGGCAAAAATAATAGTAAAAGTTAGTGTGCTAGCAAGCTAGCTAACGTTAGCCAACTTTTGGCTAGCTGTAGCTAATGGTACATCATCAAATTGACTTCTGTTGAAACGGGACAAAACAAAGGCTACAAAACATTTCCATACACACAACAGCTGTTAAATACTGCTACCTGACAGATAGTTAGAGGCTAGCTAGAGCTGAACTGGCTGTGGTAGCTACTAGCTAGCTAACTAGCTGCTAGTAATTAATAATAATAATAATATAATAATAATAGTAATTCATTAACTTCAGTCGAGAGGGGATGAAACATTAGCTAACGTAACATGTCAGTTACAGCACTAGCTCAGCACTGGGAATAAATACCTTGCCAGCTAGATCAGTCAACTAAAGAGTAGCCAGTTTCTGTTCTGCTTGCTTATAAAACTCTGAGAAAAAGCGCAACAGACAGCAGCTGCCTCTGTTATCTCTCCGTGCTGGTCCTATACGGCAGCCTTTCAGAAGCTTTGCCTTCACACAGCCTGTCCACAGAGCAGCCGGCTGAAACCGGAAAATAGCCTACCCAACGCTCTAAGGCGTCTGCATGGTCCTAAAGCACACCGGTGTCGCATTTTGTATCAGAGAGCAATGATAAAACAAAAATGCTATTTCAGAATGTGTGTGGGGTGGGGGGTCATGTACAATGGTGAAAGTTGCACCCCTGCTGTCAGTGATATCAGGGTGTGTGTGTTCCAGGTGTATGAGCAGACCTGTGGGTTCCCCCATGCCGGCTGTGCCCCGGGTGGGAAGCGCAGTCAGTCTGCTGTGGAGGTGCTGTTCACCACTATGGATCTGGAGGGCCTCCAGCCCCACTCTGCCCACACCTCTGCATTCGCCCAGTCCCGCTCCTCTTCCTTCTCTGGGGCTGAGCCAGGGCCCACAGCGCTACAGGGGCCCAAGGGGCTGCGGGGCCACAGTGAGGGGGCCACCCTCAGAGCCAGACAGAGCTTCAACCGCAGCAGCAGAGTGGCTGAGGGGCCTCAGAGGGGCCGACTGCTGGCCAATACACAGCAGCTGGTCCTGCTCTACCCCAGCCCTCACGCCCACCTTTACCCCTACCCCTGCCTGGAGCTGCACCCCGTCCTGCCCCTCTCTGCTCAGGCCTATATGTCTGGCTGCTCCTCTTTCTCCTTGGACCACGCTCCAGCCCCACTGCCTCTGTCCCACTACGCACCCCGGCCCGCTCCCCAGGCCGCCCTGCTAGACGACTTCATCCGCTCCTCCAGTTTCTCCAGCCCCTCCTCATTGTCTCCCTGTCTGCGGCGCCAGCGTCATCGCTACAACGGGCCTCCAGGCATGGCCATTGCTCCGGGGCTGTATGCTGCCACTTTGGCTGGATGTGGGGCTGGTCGGAGGGAGTTTGGCAGAGAAGAGACGGCAGGCCACTTCAGTGATGACTCCAGCTACCAGGCAGGCCTGCCCAAGCGCTCCTGGAGCCAGTCTGATATGAAGGTCCTCCGGCCCTCCGCCCCAGCAGCAGAGTTCCGCCCTCTAGGTCACTACCCTCACCTATCACGACGACACTCGCCTGCACGCCCAACACACCTCCCTCTTAACCTGTCCCTTATGTCTGAACAGCCCGCCTCTGTGTGCGTGCTGGGGGCCGGGAGCAGGACAGGGAGTGGAGAGATCAGCCTCAGTGACTCAGACGTCATGTTCCCATACTACTGCCCAGGGCTAGGGAAACTGGTGCGCTCTGGCCCCCTGGCTCGAATGCGCATTTCATCTGGTAGTCTGCAGCTGGACGAGGGGGAGGAAGACTCCTTTAACTTAAGTGACCCTGAAGGCACTGCAGCAACAAAGCGGTCATGAGCCAATCAGAGCGTTAGTACTCTTACTGGGACAACCCCATTGCTATCCCTAGCCAAACAAAGCGCATTCTCTTTGGTGGGCCTGTGGCCACAATGGGAAGTCATCCTGACCCAATAAATCTCTAAAAAGGGCTTTTGTGACCACACCCCAAGTCTTCAGAGTCATTCCCACAGGCCCTGATGGTTCCGGTCACTGGTCATATTTGAAGATGAAGGCATGAAAGACACGCCAAACTGATGGACCAGACTTCATTATAAGTATGCCTTGAAGAAGCCCTGTCAGACAAATAACATTTTTGGGAATAGACTTTACATTAACAAATTGAATTACTTGCAACAATTCCTTGTTGCAGCACATAAGATGAGGAGTACACGGATGAAAGACAAATAGCCCCGCTTCCCTGAGTCTTAATATCTCAGATGGATTTGGATGGATCCTATAGGCTACTGTACTGGTGTCACCTCACTGTCAACAGTCCAACTGTTATTGGAATGTTCCTAATGAAACAGTCTTTTGAAAATGGGGTTTCTGCACATAGACATTGGTTCCAAAGACTGCAAGGATTGTGGAAAGAATAAGGACTTATTTCTGTGAACTGCTTAGCTGCACACAACAGGAAAAGTGGACCGACTACAGAAACAAATAGTAATACTGTAGATTTGTCCACCATACTGCCGTTGAAAGATACTGATGCAATTACATGTATTTTTATGGACTGACAAATTCAATAAAAGAAACACAGGAATTCATAATTTAAATATTTATTTTCAAGACCAAACCAAAATGAATTTTGTAACGATTGAAGCAAAGAATATCCAATATATACATTTGACAGCTTCCTGTAAAGCTAAGTCAACAGTTTATTTTATAAAGTTCAGATACAGAAATATAAAAAAAATCTTGTTTTCCATCTGCATGTCATTTATGAGGAAATACAAAAATATGCAATGATCAAATGCCTTATTGCCTTCACAAACTTGAAACACTCTGGCAAAATGTATTATTAATATTTAATGCATTCGATGATACATGACCACAATTAAATAGAGAATATCACTACAATTAAGTTTTAGGCACCATTGGATGTTTAGTTGGCATACTTCCTCCCTTCCAAAAGGGGCTCTGTCACCACCACACCAAAGATGGCACCCTTTTGTATGTGTCTGAGCTTGGCTGATAAAATTCAAGAAAATCTTTATTTGGGATTTGTTCAAAGAGACGTGACTCCACGTAGAGTCCTCAAGGACTCAGACCAATGTTTCAAACATTACACGTCCACAATACCGACATTGCCATTTCACTTGCGCATTTGTCAAGTATTTTTGGTAGAGGGAGAGCATAGTGTCTTTAAGACAGAAAAGTACCCCATCTCCCTTGAGATCTAGTCTAAGTAGGGAAATAACTAGCAAGCATATTTAGAAAAAGCTCCACCCCCGTCAAAGTGTGTGCAGTGCATATTTCCTTCAGAAGTGGATCTCCAAAGGCTCCAATGGGATTGCCCTTATAGAGCTAAGATCCCATAAGATAGATATGATTTGTATCTTTTGGAATGAGAGAGCATGATACATCTTTTGCGCAGCAAAGTCCTCCCATTTCCTGTACAATCTTTCCTAATGCCCAAACAAGCGACCCCTTTCCAATTATCACCGAACAGAAGTTTCCATTCTATGGACATTCACTGGTCTGAGCCTTTCCCCACCCACGGACTGCTCTCAGCAGAGGTATTGAACTCCTGTGGTTTGACTAGATATGCAGTTCTCCAAACAGCAGGTTTCTAAATGCTACAAGTGACATTATGAAGATGGTAAGCTAGACATCAGAAACAAGTGCAGTACACTGAACATCTAAAATATAGCTACTTCAACATTTTTAGTAGCAGTAAACTATCCTTAATATCCGACTTAAGTAGATGTCTTATGCTCAGCAGAAGATTGATGTTACATCCTTATATAAAAAAAAAGAAAATAAAAAAAACTTAAAATATTACTAAACTAAAATACTATTGGCTACTATAACAGTAACACGCTCTGCTTTGGGCACCAGCTTGAGCCTACTTTTAAAAGGGGTTAAATAAAATAGCATAAACATATTTCAACAAATATACATTTTTAAAAAAATCCTTTTTTGGTTATAAGATCAGTGAGTGTGCACAGCAGGAGTCCTCCCTCTTTCCCTGCATCCAATGGTCCTGGGGGAGCTGATCAGAGGAGAGGCATGGAGGATGATGGGAAAAGGAATGGGGGGATGATGGAAAAGGCATAGAGGCTGATGATGCACTCTGGAGGCGTGGTCCTCATCAAGCGTCTAAACCTGCCCTCCACATGCCACTAACTCACAGAAAATCTGATGGGAAAGTCCACAGGAAAAACACAGTTGAAGGCCACCTGATCCAAATTGTAACATGTAATCCACTTCTACCAACCACCCAGCCAATCTTCTAGTCTACATCACTACTTCTACCAACCACCCAGCCAATCCTCTAGTCTACATCACTACTTCTACCAACCACCCAGCCAATCCTCTAGTCTACATCACTACTTCTACCAACCACCCAGCCAATCCTCTAGTCTACATCACTACTTCTACCAACCACCCAGCCAATCCTCTAGTCTACGTCACTACTTCTACCAGCCAATCCTCTAGTCTACATCACTACTTCTACCAACCACCCAGCCAATCCTCTAGTCTACGTCACTACTTCTACCAACCACCCAGCCAATCCTCTAGTCTACATCACTACTTCTACCAACCACCCAGCCAATCCTCTAGTCTACGTCACTACTTCTACCAACCACCCAGCCAATCCTCTAGTCTACATCACTACTTCTACCAACCACCCAGCCAATCCTCTAGTCTACATCACTACTTCTACCAACCACCCAGCCAATCCTCTAGTCTACATCACTACTTCTACCAACCACCCAGCCAATCCTCTAGTCTACATCACTACTTCTACCAACCACCCAGCCAATCCTCTAGTCTACGTCACTACTTCTACCAACCACCCAGCCAATCCTCTAGTCTACATCACTACCTCTACCAACCACCCAGCCAATCCTCTAGTCTACGTCACTACTTCTACCAACCACCCAGCCAATCCTCTAGTCTACATCACTACCTCTACCAACCACCCAGCCAATCCTCTAGTCTACATCACTATTTCTACCAACCACCCAGCCAATCCTCTAGTCTACATCACTACATCACTACTTCTACCAACCACCCAGCCAATCCTCTAGTCTACATCACTACTTCTACCAACCACCCAGCCAATCCTCTAGTCTACATCACTACCTCTAGTTCCCCCCCCCTCCCCTCGTACTCCCCTGCTGTTCCCGAACTCACCTCTGGAACTTGTCGATGATCCGGTTGACCATCTTGTCTGTGACTCCAGGGCAGATGTCCTCAGCCAGGTGGAGGCTTTTCTCCAGCTCCTCTATCACTCCCTTTATCTCTCCATCCCTGCGCTGCAGCTTCAGCTAAGAGCGGTGGAAATGGATAGACAGAAAGACAAAACAATATAGATTACTTAACTACTTTTTACAACTGTTATAAAAGAGCGCTGATGTAGAGTCCCTACCTCAGTGAATACCGGGGCGATCAGTGTGGTCAAGCTGGCAGACTTCTTCAGGAGGTCTTGGTCCTGTCATCAAATGGAGAGCAGAGGAGAACATTAGACACAACTGTTTGTATTAGCCCACTAATCACACAACTAACATTGTAGTTACATTCTCTTCCTGGTCCTCCCACTCAGGCCAACTCACCATTCCATTGGACACCTTAGGGTCTTTCTTCTTGCGAACAGTAGTAAAGGACCAGCCTGGCTGGGACGAGTCATTCTCCTTGTTGCTGGACTCCCTGGAGTCAGACAACAGATAGGATTATCCACAGGTTTAATGTTACTGTAGTTCAGACAGGGTCTCAGATCTTTACCAACTGTCAGTAAGGGGTACAATGTTTAGAGCCTTCACTACTCACGAGTCAGAGTCGTCAGAGCTGGAGTCTCCGTCACTGTGTCCCTCAGCCTTCCAGCGTTTCAACCTGTCTATCAGCTCAGTGAGGAAGGACGTCTTCTTGGCATTCTTCACTATGAACTTGTGCTTCAGAAGCTCCTTAGCTGTTGGCCTCTATAAAAGGGGGAAATTGGCCCACAATTAAAGGCAGGCTAACCAACAACGACTATATGGACTACCATTAAATAATGCAAGATAGTCAAGTAATGGAACGAGAAATAAAGACAAAGTCCTCAGGCATTGTACTTACAAATGAAGGGTCTTTGTTGAGGCAGGAGTCTATAAACTCTTTGAAGGTCTTGGAGAAGTCTCCGCTGAGGGTGGGTGGGGTGTTCTTTGGTATGAGGAACAGGACCCGCATGGGGTGCATGTCTGAGTTGGGAGGCTCACCCTTGGCCAGCTCAATGGCAGTGATGCCCAGAGACCAGATATCAGCCTGGAGGAGGGTGAGTGTGTGTTAGGGAGGGACTGGGATTATGTGAAGTAAGTTTGTGGGATTTGACAGCATGTTTATGTCATAAAAAGAGGAAAAGCCTTCAACTCAAGTGCCCTCCACTAAACACAGAAGAGAACAGAAAGCTGGTAACCTTGGAGTCGTAGGCAGACTGTTGGATAACCTCAGGGGCCATCCAGAAGGGCGTGCCCACGAACGTCTCCCGTTTGATCTGGGTGTCTGTCAGCTGGCCCGCCACGCCAAAGTCTGCCAGCTTCACTTCGCCACACTCTGACAGGAGCACGTTGGCCGCTGCCAAACCAAACACACAACCATGATGACAACATCAATGAGTGAAATCAATACATGACACACTACTGGCACAAGAGCTAGACTACCTGATATATAAACCCTGTAATACTGCTGCTCGTCTCTGACTACCTGATATATTAACCCTGTAATACTGCAGCTCGTCTCTGACTACCTGATATATTAACCCTGTAATACTGCTGCTCGTCTCTGACTACCTGATATATTAACCCTGTAATACTGCAGCTCGTCTCTGACTACCTGATATATTAACCCTGTAATACTGCAGCTCGTCTCTGACTACCTGATATATTAACCCTGTAATACTGCAGCTCGTCTCTGACTACCTGATATATTAACCCTGTAATACTGCAGCTCGTCTCTGACTACCTGATATATTAACCCTGTAATACTGCAGCTCGTCTCTGACTACCTGATATATTAACCCTGTAATACTGCAGCTCGTCTCTGACTACCTGATATATTAACCCTGTAATACTGCAGCTCGTCTCTGACTACCTGATATATAAACCCTGTAATACTGCAGCTCGTCTCTGACTACCTGATATATTAACCCTGTAATACTGCAGCTCGTCTCTGACTACCTGATATATTAACCCTGTAATACTGCAGCTCGTCTCTGACTACCTGATATATTAACCCTGTAATACTGCAGCTCGTCTCTGACTACCTGATATATTAACCCTGTAATACTGCAGCTCGTCTCTGACTACCTGATATATTAACCCTGTAATACTGCAGCTCGTCTCTGACTACCTGATATATTAACCCTGTAATACTGCAGCTCGTCTCTGACTACCTGATATATTAACCCTGTAATACTGCAGCTCGTCTCTGTGAAAGATATTCTACACACACCTTTGATGTCCCTGTGAATCTTCCTCTCGGAGTGGAGGTAGTCCAGGCCCTTCAAGATCTCCTTCAACATGGTCGCAATCTGAAACTCATCAAATGGCCCTGCTCGCAGCTAGACACAAGACATATACAGTGAACACACATACGCAAACCCACCAACAGACATTGTAAGAAACATTCACATATCGTATTCTAACTCTTACCAGGTCCAGAGCTGAGCCACCACCAAGGTACTCCATAATGATCCATAGCTTACTGCCCTGTACACAGATAGGTAGAAAAGAGGGAACCATTAGAAATTATTTTAGGCCGAGGCTGTGGAGCCGTAGGTAACCACCCCCGGAAAGATCTGTATCATGTTCTGCACGTGTTTCTTTACCTCTAGCCTTCTTAAGTACACGTTTTTGTGGTCACCCACCCTTCATATTTCTCACTGTCAATCATTCATTATCATTCTTAAAGTTTTACCGGTGAAATGTCCATGCAGCATCTGCATGCCAACCATTTGATCCCAATCAGTTTCATGGGGATATGCATTTAGATCTTCTTAGTTAAGCTGTTCAGTTGTGGCCACATGAGAGAAAAATAAGACCATTTGCACAATCACCCTAAAATCTCATAATACATGGAGGTGGTGTTTTTTGTCTTACAGTAACGTTATACTATGCTATTATATTTGGTTCTCTTATGTACAATACTATCGTTATATGATCTTGCAAACATTTGATTTAACTTTATTAAATGAGCACCATTCGCCAGAGTAGCCTGTTCTCTACGAGTAAAGCAGAGACTGTGTGTATAAGTAGAGAATTCCACACATGCGCAGAAGCTTCGGGACCTTCAGCTTCCGGGAATAGGGGTCCAGAAAAGTCAGATCCGCAGCCACTCCGATGATTTTAATTTAAACCTCATCTAGGAGCTACACATGGCTGTGAACATGTTTTCCATGCAGAATGTATTTTATGTGCAAATAGAAAGAACCTACTGTATGTGGCAACCTCACCAATGCCCTCTACCCAAGCCCAGATACACAAAGTCCCTGCCAAGTACCAACGTGTGAAGCCTGGGAGTTTTCCACTTCACTAACATATTGGATATCATCCAATAAGACTCCCAAACTGACCCATATATTCACACTATGCTCCAGACTGAGGCATGATGGAGAAGGTGGGCTGCAGAACAAGAGCATACTCAGAGCGAAAGATGGAAAAGCTGACGTTCATCACGCCACACCGCTCTCAGCAAACATTTCAAGGCCCTGGCAAACCAGGGGTGAGTCACAGCTCCCTCTCTTCTAGAAATACAGGTATTGTAACAAAGAGGGTTCTTCTGTTAAGTGACACTGTGTATTTCTATGGTACGGACAGAGCCGTTACCGTTTAAGGAACAGACATTAACACCTCCTTTTGAATTGTAGCTGTATACACTCACAACTTGAAACAAAGCTTTAGTAATGTAGTAATTTGATCGCTGAGAAATTAAGTTAATTGATTGCACCCAAATTGGCCATTTGAATTTTTAGGGTTCACATAATATTCAATAAATATAGTACCCAACATCTGATCTAAACCAAAATTCTTCCCACCAATGAGTAAGATATGAGGAATGCAATACAATGGTCTAAGCCACCCACCCCAACAACCAGTATACAGTATCAGTTCTCTATGACTGACAAGTAGTATGGAGTTGGGCTTGGAGTATTGCTTCTTTATCCTATGTAACGTATTCCCTGTGAATCTGGTGATCCCCCCCCCCCAATATGATATTTGTGAGTCAATATGCTATTCTATATTGATTCTCAACAGGGAACCCATGTTTACTTCACAGAAAACAACAGTTTTTCTTAGGTTTTTGCCACAATAAATTAAATTGAAAGAGTAGACTAGACTCCCTCCTAGGGCTGTTACGGTAACCGTATTACTGCCACACCGGCGGTCACGAGTCATGACAGCAGTCAAATTCCACGTGAAAGTTTAGTCACGGTAATTAGGCTTCTCCAAGCTCTGATGCTGCTGATGTAGCATTCAGGCCAAAATGTTCAATCTTGGTTTCATCAGACCAGAGAATCTTGTTTCTCAAGGTCAGAGTCCTTTAGGTGCCTTTTGGCAAACACCAAACCGGCTGTCATGTGCCTTTTACTGAGGGAGTGGCTTCCGTCTGGCCACTCTACCATAAAGGCCTGATTAGTGGAGTGCTGCAGAGATGGTTGTCCTTCTGGAAGGTTCTCCCATCGCCACAGTGGAACTCTGGAGCTCTGTCAGAGTGACCATCGGGTTCTTGGTCACCTCCCTGACCAAGGCCCTTCTCCCCCGATTGCTCAGTTTGGCCGGGCGGCCAGCTCTAGGAGGAGTCTTGGTGGTTCCAAACTTCTTCTATTTAAGAATGATGGAGGCCACTGTGTTCTTGGGGACCTTCAATGCTGCAGACATTATTTGGTACCCTTCCCCAGATCTGTGCCTCGAAGCAATCCTGTCTCGGAGCTCTACAGACAATTCCGTCAAACTGATGGCTTGGTTTTTGCTCTGACAGGCACGGTCAACTGTGGGACCTTATATAGACAGGTGTGTGCCTTTCCAAATCATGTCCAATCAATTGAATTTGACTCCAATCAAGTTGCAGAAACATCTCAAGGATGATCAATGGAAACAGGATGCACCTGAGCTCAATTTCGAGTCTCATAGCAAAGGGTCTGAATACTTATGTAAATAAGGCATTTCTGTATTTATTTTTTGCAAAAATGTCTAAAAAACAGTTTTCGCTTTGTCATTATGGGGTAGTGTGTGTAGATTGATGAGGGGGAAAAGGTATTTAATCCATTTTAGAATAAGGCTGTAACGTAACAAAATGTGGAAAAGGTCAAGGGGTCTGAATACTTTCCGAATGCACTGTATATTATCACTTGTGAATGATGCCCAGCTTGTGTGCGGTAAGGCAAGAAACAGTGCATGCCTTTTTTGCGACTTTTTCAAAATCAGAGTCCCACACCTAATGTAGCCTAGCCCATAGGCCTACAGTTGAAGTCGGAAGTTTACATACACCTTAGCCAAATACATTTAAACTCAGTTTTTCACAATTCCTGACATTTAATCCTAGTAAAAATTCCCTGTCTTAGGTCAGTTAGGATCACCACTTTATTTTAAGAACGTGAAATGTCAGAATAATAGTAGAGCGAATGATTTATTTCAGCTTTTATTTCTTTCATCACATTCCCAGTGGGTCAGAAGTTTACATACACTCAATTAGTATTTGGTAGCATTGCCTTTAAAATTGTTTAACTTCGGTCAAACGTTTCGGGTAGCCTTCCACAAGCTTCCCACAATAAGCTGGGTGAATTTTGGCCCATTCCTCCTGACAGAGCTGGTGTAACTGAGTCAGGTTCGTTGGCCTCCTTGCTCGCACACGCTTTTTCAGTTCTGCCAACAAATGTTCTATAGGATTGAGGTCAGGGCTTTGTGATGTCCACTCCAATACCTTGACTTCGTTGTCCTTAAGCCATTTTGCCACAACTTTTGAAGTATGCTTGGGGTCATTGTCTATTTGGAAGACCCACTTGCGACCAAACTTGAACTTCATGACTGATTTCTTGAGATGTTGCTTCAATATATCCACATAATTTTCCTTCCTCATGATGCCATCTATTTTGTGAAGTGCACCAGTCCCTCATGCAGCAGAGCACCCCCACAGCATGATGCTGCCACCCCCGTGCTTCACGGTTGGGATGGTGTTCTTCGGCTTGCAAGCATCCCCCTTTTTCCTCCAAACATAACGATGGTCATTGTGGCCAAACAGTTCTATTTTTGTTTCATCAGACCAGAGGACATTTATCCAGAAAGTACAATCTTTGTCCCCATGTGTAGTTACAAACCGTAGTCTGGCTTTTTTAAGGTGGTTTTGGAGCAGAGGCTTCTTCCTTGCTGAGCGGCCTTTCAGGTTATGTCGATATAGGACTCGTTTTACTGTGGATATAGATACTTTTCTACCTGTTTCCTCCAGCATCTTCACAAGGTCCTTTGCTGTTGTTCTGGGATTGATTTGCACTTTTCGCACCAAAGTACGTTCATCTCTAGGAGACAGAACGCATCTCACTCCTGAGCGGTATGACGGCTGCGTGGTCCCATGGTGTTTATACTTGCGTACTATTGTTTGTACAGATGAACGTGGTACCTTCAGGCGTTTGAAAATTGCTCCCAAGGATGAACCAGACTTGTGGAGGTCTACATTTTTTTTCCCCTGAGGTCTTGGTTGTTTCTTTTGATTTTCCCATGATGTCAAGCAAAGAGGCACTGAGTTTGAACGTAGGCCTTGAAATACATCCACAGGTACACCTCCAATTGACTCAAATTATGTAAATTAGCTTATCAGAAGCTTCTAAAGCCATGACATCATTTTCTGGAATTTTCCAAGCTGTTTAAAGGCACAGTCAACTTAGTGTATGGAAACATCTGACCCTCGAATTGTGATACAGTGAATTATAAGTGAAATAATCTGTCTGTAAACAATTGTTGGAAAAATTACAAAGTAGATGTCCTAACCGACTTGCCAAAACTATAGTTTGTTAACAAGAAATGTGTGGAGTGGTTGAAAAACTAGTTTTAATGACTCCAACCTAAGTGTATTTAAACTTCCGACTTCAACTGTATATGCTTTGATGAGGTTTGTATCACAACTAAAGTGGCCAAATTACTTCTTAAAATTAAGCACATTAATCTGCTTTACAACAGATGTAGAGGCTAACTGGCAGACATATGCAGCGCGTGAGTTTCAGTTTGGGGAAGATCATTTTCACCATAATAAATGCACCTTTATTATGAACTTCATTACATGCATAATCGCATTTGCGGTCACTTTTGAGAATGCTGTTTTCCCGCTAATGGAATATTCGCGCTTATAGCCTACTGCCGTGTGTATTGCTGCGCTTATAATAATGTGAAGAAATAGCCTAATAGTTTATCAACATTTTAAGCAAAACGTTCTGATTTGTTGCGTCAGCCTCATTGCTTAAAAAATGTTTTTTGATGCTAGTGGTTGTATTAATTTGGGATGTATCGCATCCCACAACTGTCCCAGACTATGTTTGGAATATTTATTTATTGCACAGAATAGGTCAACTTTTGTACTATGGGGGATTGTATATGGACATAGGCTAGGTTTTTGCTGTTCGTTAGCCCTACTCATCTTGTTGGCTGACGAAAAGTAAAATGTGGACAGTTCTTCCCATATCTTAAATATGCGCCACGGAATTGGATAAGGACACGCACAGTTGCGTTCCCCATGTCTCTGTGAGAAAGACCCGATCACGTGACAGAGAGCCATGTGAGTGAGAGGTGCTTCGGAGCACACAGCCGGGGGAAGGGCATGGATTTTATTAGGGGGCATTACGGCTACACAAATGGGATGCCGCCGGGAATTTTGAGGCATTAGCAAGTGCTTGTCAAATTGTGAATGAGAGACTGATGAAGTGTGTACAACCGGCGCAAAAAACAAAGCAGAGCTCATGCCTTTCATGCGACTTTTTTCAAATCATCATTAGTCGCATCATGCAGCCTTAGAATGTATTAAAAATCTAAACATATAGCCCAACATTTGTATCACAACTAAAGTTACATAAATAACTCTAAATTAAGCATATAGGAGTACCTGTTTCTTTGTTAAACGCTCAACACAGAATAGCTACATGTGCACACTCCCTCAAATTGTTTGGAGAAAATAGCATTTCTATTTTATTCAGCTATGTTCAATTGTATTCTTCATACTATAAAATAATGCCATGGAATTCTAAGCAAATCTTGTCTGTTAAATAATCTACTGTAGCCCACAGCCATATGGCATAGCCAGATCAGGGCCTAACATAAGGACAACTCAGAGTATGCTATTCTGTTCTTCTGAAATAGACTACATTTTCTTCATATCATGTTTCTTTAGCCCTGTCTAAAATAAATAATGGATTTATTGTGATGGTGTAGGCTATATTACATGGATTTAATTGTAGATGTTCCAAAGGTCTGCATCAGTTGCTTGTAGGCTATGTGTGGAAGCCAGGAGATGCTAAATGTGTTTATGTTAATTAACGGTCAATTACCGTGAGACCGGCAGTTTTTTGCTTGACAATCACCAGCTGACAAAATGTCATGACCGCCACAGCCCTACTCCCTCCCCCTGAAATGTTGTGCTACAATATGCTATTCTATATTGATTCTCAACAGGGAATCCATGTTTACTTGACAGAACACAACCTTTTTTTCTTATGTTTTTGCCACAAAGTATATTTAAAGACTAGACTCCTTTTTCTGAGTAGATTACTAATCTACTGCCTTCCCTCAAAGTCCCACTCACAGTGATTGATTGACAGGTCTGAAACCCTACCAACTCTGTGACTAAAACATCCTGCCCCCTCCCCTGACAATCCCACCCACATTGATTGATAGGCCAAACTGTTAAAGGGATAGTTCACCCAAATTACAAAATGACATTGGTTTCCTTACCCTAAGTGTCCACAGCAGCAGAGCAAATAAAATACATAATTTGAAGAACAAACATCATTGTGGCAATTCATATCTTGAGGTAAAACTGTAAATATGACTTTAATCTCAAGAGAAGACAGGTTAAATGTAAAACAAAAGGTTTAATATTCTCTTACTTAGAAGATAGTCCTGATCATATAGGCCTAGGCCCACACGATATCCAAAACAACTAACACACTGAATTCATACATTTTCAGTCATTTTAATTGTAAAGTCATGTTTTCTACTCAATACCACAACTCATTTTACCAATCTAGGATGTAAAGTCATTAAAGTATTCAATAATTTAGCTGTGTATTTCGGCTATTTTTTGGCTGGATACTCCATATACTTACAGAAAACACATAGAATAAAAAAGTAATACTCCAAGCCACAGCTCCATACTACTTGTCAGACAAAGAACTGATACTTTATACTGGTTGTTGTGGTGGGATTGGCATGGGGTGTTGGGGGTCTGTGGGTGGCTTTTGATCATTTTATTGGATTCATCATGTCTTACTCATTGTTAGGAAAAATTATGATCCAAATCGGATGTAAGGTACTATATTTAGAAATGGCCAATTTGGGTGCAATCTATTTGCTTAATTTCTCAGATTATATTTCAACCAAATCTTTCAGGAATGCTCATCTTGTTTCTAACTACAGAAACGATTTCAGAACAATCTGAGATGGTGGGTGTCAATCCTCTTTCTTGTGCTTTTTGAGGTGGAACGACTGCAGTGTGTGTTACCTTGAGGTAGGAGCCGTAGTACTTGGTTACGTAGGGGCTGTCACACTGGCTGAGCACGGTGATCTCCTGCTGGATGTCCTCGATCTCATCCTCAGCCTCCTCCAGGTCAATGGTCTTGATGGCCACCACATTCTGGGTGCGGTTGTCTATGCCCTTGAACACCTCGCCGAAGGAGCCCTTCCCAATACGCTCCAGCTTGGTGAACAGCTCCTCAGGGTCCGTCCGGCTGTTCTGCAGGTTCAGAGACATAGCAGTTATGTGGCTAAAACAACATCCCTTACCCCAGGACACTACAACAGGTGACGATCCAGGAAAATAAAAAAGAAGGAGCACTGTTTCAGCAGAGACCTGATCATTTATTCACGAGACCTACAAAGAGATTTACGTTTCGGCGAAATCTCCTTCATAACAGCCTTATTTTATGTGGCTAGTTTATACTGTTGAATGAGTTGAAAACAGGAAGTTGCCATTTCTTGCATTAAACGTTGAACGGTGTGGCTGCATAGTTTATTGATTGGCCGGCTATATAAAACTGATGATCAACTGTTTTATAAAAGATTAGCCTACCCAATTTGAAAAATCCATATAGCCTAATCTGCACTGTTGCTGCAATGTAGTCTATCCCTAGATAACCACAAGCATGTTTGCAAAGAGAGCCTGTTGGATGCAAATAAATTCAGCAAAGGTGAAGGGTGTAGCCTTGAGAACACTTGGAAGTAGATGTGTTTTGACCTGACACAGGGCAAATGAGGTTCCACAGACAGACTTATGCCCTAGTGCATTGATCAGTGTTTCCGCTATATTAATTTAGCAGCGGTAGTCCGCTGCTGCTAAATCATGGCCTCCAATCCAAAAAAACAAAGTATGTAGAAAAGATAATAGAGCTATATATTTCTTAAATAAGAATCGTTGAGAACTAACAACTACCTAAATAAAAACTAGACAGTCAGGGAGAATCTAAACTTTTTTTTTAAATGTCATGGCATGGGGCCCCCATTGATATGGTTATAATGTTTGAGTCACTCAGATGGCATAAGAACACAGCATAAATCATGGAAGAATTTGTAGAATTACAGGAAATTAGCTTTAAAACAGCTAACTGGTAACCACCGCTGCTGAAAGAAATACTAGGGGAAACACTGATTTATTATTCTGTACAGAGAGTGGTGGAAGTCAGTGGCACCAGCCTTGATCTCTCCCTGCCCTGACTATTAATATCCCTGTCAGGCAGGTTGGCACAGAGGAAGGAATAGATGACTTCCTTGTCTTTGGTCACCTTTGGGCGTGTGGTGCTCCAGTGTGACAGGACTGCCTAGAATGGCAGCAGCTTTAGTGTCTGGGCAGAGCCTGGCTCATGGCGTCAGAGGGCCAGAGCAGCTATAGGAGGCTGTATCCTGCCCCATGTCTCACGCATCTAGACCATTCTGCCTCATATAAAGCTGTCAGCACTAGGCTAATCTGGAGACTGCCCAGCCCAGGACCTTAATCAGTTTGTTACCACATCCATGGCAGAACATGTTTGGCTAGAAATAACTTCAGTCAGCCGAATTTCCTGGGAGGAAGCTAGCTATCTAAATTCATTAGGCCTATTCTGATTCAAAACTAAAAGCTGAAGAGAATTGGCCTCTATGCATATTGTGGAGAGAATATGCAGGCAGCATGCTCAACATTTAACATACACACGTCATGTGCATGGACCGTTTCCAATTTCCCTGCACTGTTGACAACTAACCTAGCTCAGACTCAGGTGTTACCCACAGCAAACAAGAGTGAAGAAAAGAGTAAGGAATCCTTCCTCTCAGGCCACACCCTCTTCAAGCTGACAGAACAACACTTGAACGTGGCCAATGCTACTGGTTATTGTTGGCAGTATCATACCAGTATCACAAAACAGTAAGCCTGATTTAGCATCAGACTTTGGACTCCAGGTAGGTCTAATGCCTATACGAGAAAACAACAGATGAAATCATAAAGGGAGTTACTGATCTCCCTGGAGAGAGACAGGTGGATATCCTGCAGTTAGGAATTCATTTGCCAGAAGCAGGGTGAACAAACGTCATAAAGCCCCAGGGAAATTCCTAATATCAACCACCTCTTATCAATGCAGCCTTCCTGCTGTCGCACAAGGCAGCTGGAATACTGGAGTTCTGCAAAGTAGCCTTAATGCCCATGTTTTGTAATGAGCATTCTAGAATATGGCAGGGAGAGAATCATCTGCAGAAAGGACAATGAGCTACTTCCTCAGACTCAATGAGAGAATGTTAATATTTGTCACAATTGACTTTCCTTGCCTTATATGTCACATTTCAGACGTGTTAGACAGTGTGGCTAAACTGAAACAGAAAACACCTTAAGGTCTAAACCACTAATGAATAAGTTGGTGTACAAAATATAACTGAAAAAGCATGGAAGCTTTCAACATCTCACTTTGGTAAAGTAATTTCATAGTTCCACCCACAACTGTTCTCATGGAGCAATCTTCCCTCTGATGGTCAAATCATCAATGACAGAGATGAGCCCTAATGATGTAACGTTATTGCACTGAAAGGTTCTCAGCCATGTCAGATTACAGACTGTAAATGGAGAGCAGCAGTTGTAGCTAGTGGCTTAGGCCTATTTCATGTCCCAAATCTAGTGAACGGTGACCATATGGCAGCCTAAACAATGTATAATTTGCCAAGGCAAGGGATACACAAGAGAGACTTTCAGTAGACCAAAGGCAAACACCTGTGCCTTTCTATATACACACACAGTGCATTCGGAAAGTATTCAGACCCCTTGACTTCTTCCACATTTTGTTACATTACAGCCTTATTCTAAAATGGATTTTAAAAAATAAGAATCTCATCAATCTACACAAAATATCCTATAATGCAAAGTGAAAACTGGTTTAGACATTTTTGGAAATGTATTAAAAATAAACAGAAATACCTAATTTACATAAGTATTCAGACCCTTTGCTAGGAGACTCGAAATTGAGATCAGGTGCATCCTGTCTCCATTGATCATCCTTGAGATGCTTCTACAACTTTATTGTAGTCCACCTGTGGTAAATTAAATTGATTGGACATGATTTGGAAAGGAACACACCTGTCTATATAAAAAGGTCCCACAGTTGGCAGTGCATGTCAGAGCAGAAACCAAGCCATGAGGTCAAAGGAATTGTCCGTAGAGCTCAGAGACAGGATTGTGTCGAGGCACAGATCTGGGGAAGGGTACAAAAACATTTCTGCAGCATTGAAGGTCCCCAAGAACACAGTGGCCTCCATCAGTCTTAAATGGAAGAAGTTTAGAACCACCAAGACTATTCCTAGAGCTGGCCGCCCGGCCAAACTGAGCAATCGGGGGAGAAGGGCCTTGGTCAGGGAGGTGACCAAGAACCCTATTGTCACTCTGACAGAGCTCCAGAGTTCCTCTGTGGAGATGGGAGAACCTTCCAGATGGACAACCATCTCTGCAGCACTCCACCAATCGGGCCTATACGGTAGAGTGGCCAGACGGAAGCCACTCCCTCAGTAAAAGGCACATGATAGCCCACTTGGACTTTGCCAAAAGGCACCTAAAGGACTCTCAGACCATGAGAAACACGATTCTCTGGTCTGATGAAACCAAGATTGAACTCTTTGGCCTGAATGCCAAGCGTCCCATCTGGAGAAAACCTGGCACCAACCCTACGGTGAAGCATGGTGGTGGCAGCATCATGCTGTGGGGATGTTTTACAGCGTCAGGGACTGGTAGAGTAGTCAGGATTGAGGGAAAGTTGAACAGAGCAAAGTACAGAGAGATCCTTGATGAAAACCTGCTCCAGAGCGCTCAGGACTTCAGACTGGGGAGAAGGGTCACCTTCCAACAGGACAACGACCCTAAGCAAACAGCCAAGACAACGCAGGAGTGGCTTCGGGACAAGTCTCTGAATGTCCTTGAGTGGCCCAGCCAGAGCCGGGACTTGAAACTGATTGAACATCTCTGAAGAGACCTGAAAATAGCTGTGCAGCGACGCTCCCCATCCAACCTGACAGAGCTTAAGAGGATCTGCAGAGAAGGATGGGAGAAACTCCCCAAATACAGGTGTGCCAAGCTTGTAGCATCATACCCAAGAAGACTCAAGGCTGTAATCGCTGCCAAAGGTGCTTCAACAAAGTACTGAGTAAAGGGTCTGAATACCTATGTAAATGTTATATTTCCGTTTTTTATTTATAATAAAATTGCTACAATTTCTAAAAACCTGTTTTTGCTTTGTCATTATGGGTTATTGTGTGTAGATTGATGAGGGGGAAAAACTATTTAATCGATTTTAGAATAAGGCTGTAAAGTAAAAAATTTGGAAAAAGTCAAAGGGTCTGAATACTTTCTGAATGCTAACTGCCAAAATAAAGGAAACACCAACATAAAGTGTCTTAAAGACATGCTCCTGAACCTGGAAACTACTAAGTATTTTTAAAACCTCCCGCTTTGGGCTGGATGTGTCAATGTGTAGTTCATACATGCATAATCTATGAGCAGAATTACTGTCTTATCTAAAATTAGCCATTTTCCCTAGATTTTCCCCCACGTGGGCCAGACCCCTAGCAATTTGAGTTCTAGCCAATGAGCTTCAGCCCCTCGCCATTTGAGTGACAGCTAGCAAGATGCACACAGCAGAGTGAGAGCAATGACATGGTGCACATATCTGCATGTGATGTAGTACGCAACTTTCTGGGACCACTTTTGGCTCATGAGCACTACTGGCTAAAAAGTTTACAAAAGTACAGATGCTCTTTAAATAGGGCTTTGGAAATCTCTTTAATAGGGTGAGCCAGAACAGCTTCAATGCACTTTGGCATAGATTCTACAAGTGTCTGGAACTCTATTGGTTGGATGCGACACCATTCTTCCATGAGAAATTCCATCATTTGGTGTTTTGTTGATGGTGGTGGAAAACACTGTCTCAGGCGCCGCTCCAAAATCTCCCATAATTGTTCAATTGGGTTGAGATCCGGGGACTGAGACGGCCATGGCATATGGTTTACATCGTTTTCATGCTCATCAAACCATTCAGTGACAACTCGTGCCCTGTGGATGGGGGCTTTGTCATCCTATGGGGGCATACCCATGGGGAGGCTTTTCTCTGCAACTTCACTATTACACTGTTATTACCAGTAGCATTTCATTATTATTATTCAAGTTATTATCTCTAAATATTAGTCTAGTATACAAATTAAGAAATGTCAGATTGGAGAGAAATTCTGAAAAAAATACAGATTGCGATTTTGACGCACTAAACACACCAAGTCTGACGAGTTTTTCCCTCCACTTTTCCGATCTATTCGCATTACGTCACCAACGCTGCTGTGGTCATTCTCTGTGGCAATATGTTGTTCCAAGTGGCTAGAGGACGCAGTAATGAGAGAAAAATCATATATTACTGGAAAAAATAATACGCTACTTAAAATATTAGAATATAGGTTATGCATCTTATAGGATAAATCATGAAGAGCTTGGCTACGTTTCATTCAGTTGCACCCCATTTAATAAGATAAGAAACGCAAAACTGGCACCTGTCGTCATTCCTCACACATATGCTGATCCTGCAACAAGAAACCGTTTTTTTTTTTTCTCTCTCTGATTAAAGAGAAGAAGTCCAGACAGGCTAGGCCTATTTTAGGAAACTGTATGAATGGACATAGCGAACTCCTACACGGACCCATCCATCAAAGCCGCCTGCAGCGCATCTCACTCAGACGCATCGGCAAATCACATTTGCCCTTTCCCAAAAACGTATTAAAAACCTTGCCTTCAAATCCATTCTGTAGAATATCAAATAAATTATAGGATAATGCTAAATCAATGTAGCCTATCATAGACATTTACGAGAATCAGTGGTGGAAAAAGTACCCAATTGTCATACTTGAGTAAAAGTATACAGTGCATTCCGAAAGTATTCAGACCCCTTGACATTTTCCACATTTTGTTACGTTACAGCCTTATTCTAAAATTGATTCAATTGTCGTCCCCCCCACCCCTCAATCTACACACAACACCCCATAATGACAAAGCAAAAACTGTATTTTTTTGTGTGCAAATGTATTAAAAATAAACAACTGAAATATAACATCTACATAAGTATTCAGACCCTTTACTCAGTACTTTGTTGAAGCACCTTTGGCAGCGATTACAGCCTTGAGTCTTCTTGGGTATGACACTACAAGCTTGGTACACCTGTATTTGGGGAGTTTCTCCCATTCTTCTCTGCAGATCCTCTCAAGCTCTGTCAGGTTGGATGGGGAGCGTCGCTGCACAGCTATTTTCAGGTCTCTCCAGAGATGTTTGATCGGGTTCAAGTCCGGGCTCTGGCTGGGCCACTCAAGGACATTTAGAGACTTGTCCCGAAGCCACTCCTGCGCTGTCTTGGCTGTGTGCTTAGGGTCATTGTCCTGTTGGAAGGTGAACCTTCGCCCCAGTCTGAGGTCCTGAGCGCTCTGGAGCAGGTTTTCATCAAGGATCTCTCTGTACTTTGCTCCATTCATCTTTCCCCTCGATACTAACTAATCTCCCAGTCCCTGCCTCTGAAAAACATCCCCACAGCATGATGCTGCCACCACCATGCTTAAACGTAGGGATGGTGCCAGGTTTCCTCCAGACGTGACACTTGAGGTCAACCTTGGTCTATCAGAACAAAGAATCTTGTTTCTCATGGTCTGAGAGTCCTTTAGATGCCTTTTGGAAAACTCCAAGCGGGCTGTCATGTGCCTTTTACTGAGGAGTGGCTTCCTTCTGGCCACTCTACCATAAAGGCCTGATTGGTGGCATGCTGCAGAGATGGTTGTCTATCTGGAAGGTTCTCCTATCTCCACAGAGGAACTCTGGAGCTCTGTCAGAGTGACCATCGGATTCTTGGTCACCTCCCTGACCAAGGCCCTTCTCCCCCAATTGCTCAGTTTGGCCGGGCGGCCAGCTCTAGGAACAGTCTTGGTGGTTCCAAACATCTTCCATTTAAGAATGATGGAGGACACTGTATTCTTGGGGACCTTCAATGCTGCAGAAATGTTTTGGTACCCTTCTGTGCCTCGACACAATCCTGTCTCGGAGCTCTACGGACAATTCCTTTGACCTCATTTTTTTATTTAACTAGGCAAGTCAGTTAAGAACAAATTCTTATTTACAATGACGGCCTACACCAGCCAAACCCGGACGACGCTGGGCCAAATGTGCGCTGCCCTATGGGACTCCCAATCACGGCCAGTTGTGATACAGCCTGGAATTGAACCAGGGGGTCTGTAGTGACGCCTCAAGCACTGAGATGCAGTGCCTTAGACCGCTGCGCCACTCGGGAGCCCGAGCTCATGGCTCATGCTCTGACATGCACTGTCAACTGTGGGACCTTATATAGACAGGTGTGTGCCTTTCTAAATAATGTCCAATCAATTGAATTTACCACAGGTGGACTCCAATCAAGTTATAGAAACATCTCAAGGATGATAAATGGAAACAGGATGCACCTGAGCTCAATTTCGAGTCTCATAGCAAAGGGTCTGAATACTTATGTAAATTAGTATTTCAATTTTTTTTATTTGTAATACATTTGGAAACAATTCTAAAAGCCTGTTTTCGCTTCGTCATTATGGGGTATTGTGTGTAGATGGATTAAAAATATAAGAATCTCATCTATTTTAGAATCAGGCTGTAATGTAACAAAATGTGGAAAAAGTCAAGGGGTCTGAATACTTTCCGAATGCACTGTAGATACTTGAGTAACTTTCTATTAAGGTAAAAGTCAAAGTATTTGGTTCTAATAAAAATCATTTCAAATTCCTTATATTAAGCAAAGCAGATGGCACCATTTTCTTGTTTTAAAATTACAGATAACCAGGGGCACACTCCAACACTCAGACATAATTTACAAACGATGCATTTGTGTTTAGTTAGTCCGCCAGTTCAGAGGCAGTAGGGATGACCACGTATTCTCTTGATAAGTGTGTGAATTGGACGATTTTCCTGTCCTGCTAAGCATTAAAAATGTAACGAGTACTTTTGGGTGTCAAGGAAAATGTAGGGAGTAAAAAGTAAAAAAAATTCTTTAAGAATGTAGTGAAGTAAAAGTAGGCAAAAATATGAATAGTAAAGTACAGATACCCCAAAAAACGACTTAAGTAGTACTTTAAAGTATTTCTACTTAAGTACTTTACGCCACTGACGAGGATATATAGAGACAGCTGTGACAGGCATGAAGATGAAATTGACACCTATTAGAAAATAGAAACACATGCACGCAACCTGTCCATAGCTTCATGATCATCGGTTAATCAATTTTAGTGAAGCAATGGGGGTGATGAATACATTTTCCCCCAACACACGTGTAAATATTGTACTATAAATTGGAAATGAACTGGAGGGGAAGTTTGAGTGGCGAGAGCGACGTGTAGCCTAGCTCTGGTGTGATATGATCACATTAGCTAAATTGATACCTTGCTGCACTGATGCATTGCTAACATAAAAAACTGCCAATAATTCACACAATGAACCCAGACCTGCCATTGGAGGCATGTCAGTGGCAATGTCCCAGATAACAAGTTATATTGTTCATCATCTTATTTTCGCATGTGCAATTTTACATCTAACTAATGTTTGGTGCAGTATTTCTCACGTGATACAATGTGAATGAAGAGTCATCTGTCATTGAATTACAAACACTTCATTGAAGAATCCCTACTCTCGACCAATCACCGACGAAGGGGAGTCGAATTCGGCTACCCCAACTTCGACAAGCCTCAAGAAAAAATGTTTTGCTTGAACCCTGCCGAACATCAAAATGAACACAAATGTCACAAAATGTCGACATAATGTATGCGAACTGTTTAGACTGGGGCGCATAGGTTATGGAGGCTTGCGCTACCGGTGCTGGTACATGTGCAGATCAAATACACCGCTGGACCGCCGATTAAACTCTAGTTTAGCTACAGGTCCTAATAATTCTAAAGATTGCTCAGAAAACCAGGTGTTTTAATTGGCGTAAGCTTACTTTGATTTTGAGCTTAAACCGATTAAGATCAGCAGAGTAAAGTGTGTACATAAATATTGCCATACTCTGCCTAGTACTACCATAATCAGTTTAATATCTAATTATTAGTGTACATGTAGCTAAACATACTCATTGTCAGACATTTGTCATTCCTTCCTGTGAACTGCCGTTATATACCTGAGTGCTAATAAAGCTGGTTAGCTAACTGATTTGTGTCATGCCCTCCAAAAACGGTCTAGCAATCCACCAACTGGATACAAAACTAGCCTCTTAAGGATCAGACCCTTTTTTCAATTTTCGCCTAAAAATCGAACTGCCTGTAGCTTAGGACCTGAAGCAAGGATATGCATATTCTTGATACCATTTCAAAAGGAAACACTTTGATGTTTGTTTTTCTTCATCATCATCTTTGAAATGCAAGAGAAAGGCCACAATATAATATTGCAGTTCAGGCGCAATTTAGATTTTGGCCACGAGATGGCAGCAGGGTTTGTGCAAAGTTTCAGATTGATCCAGTGAAGCATTGCAATACTGGACTATTTTGTATCAAGTTTGCCCAAATGTGCCGAATTGGTCAATTGATACATTTCCAAGTACATAACTATAGAGAACATACAAAAATGATATGGTAATACAAAATGGGGCTGCGCACAATTGGCCCAGCGTCGTCCAGTGTAGGGGAGGGAATGGCCGGCAGGGATGTAGCTCAGTTGGTAGAGCATGGCGTTTGCAACGCCAGGGTTGTGGGTTCGATTCTCACGGGGGGCCAGTATGAAGTATAAAAAAATAAATGTATGCACTCACTAACTGTAAGTCGCTCTGGATAAAATCGTCTGCTAAATGACTAAAATATAAAATGTAATGTAAGTTTACACACTCCCAGGAATGTCATACATGATCATTAGCTTATACACTAACTTTCACACATCTAGATGGCTGGGCGGGTGTGGAGCCAGAGACAGCAGGGGTTCAAACTGTAGAACCCAGTTACTACATTTGAATATAAAAATGGGATTTTATCAAACAAAACTATGCTACATTTTATTTCTGGGAACCTTAGGATTGTAAGTACATTATTTACCTTCAGAGGTAAATGTATCAAACCAGTTGAAGTGATGCGTTTTTTGTTGTTGTGCATTCTCCTCAAACAACAGCATGGTATTTTTTCACTGTAATAGCTACTGTAAATTGGACAGTGCATTTAGATTAACAAGAATGTAAGCTTTCTGCCCATATAAGACATTTATTTATTATTTTACATGTATATGTCCTGGAAAGTTTGCTGTTACTTACAACAGTCATGCTAATCACATTAGCTCAACCGTCCCGTATACGGGACACCGATCCCGTAGAGGCTAGCTAAGTTAGCGTCTGTAGTTACTTAGCTAACGTTAGTGTGTCACTTTACACCTAGCTAGCTAACTAACAACGCTTTGCAAGCTAGCTAACAACCGTTACACAACTAAATGCAAGAAAGCTATCTAAGTGGTTGTTGTTGAAAAAGTTGGGAGGCCTCCACTTACCTGCATCCCAGGCACTTGCACCGCAACCGGTGACTGGGCCATCTTCCGCATCCAAAGGAATAACAGAAAACCAACCAATGAACTAACGTTAATCGTTTTAGATAACTAGACTAACGAACTAACGTCAGGCAACCCAGTTTGCGGTTTATTATTCGCTAGTTAACGGTAACAACCTCTTTTCCTTTGAAAAACGTAGCTAACTGCTAAAGTCGTCGTAGCTAGCTAACATTACACACCCAGCCTTAACGCTAGGCTAGCTACTTCAAAACAAAAGGCGACTGACTATTCCATGACATCGATCTTGATGTTTTTACATTAATTTATAGTTGTAAAACAATGTCTTAGCTGTTACGACAGGCTATTCATCTGTGGATTAAGCAAGTAAAAAATACACTACAAAAGTGCAAGCAGTCGACGACTTGTTGTCAGACCTACGTTGATGTGGCTGGCTGGCTGGCTTTATGCCGCGTTCATGTGCTAGTGGGAACTCGGAAATGTCCGACTTGCTAACTAGTTGTAGTTCTACACGTGCCGCGTTCAAACTGTTAGCAAGTCGAACATTTCGGAGTTTCCTTGATCCGACTAGCACATGAATGCAGCAAAAGTTATTAGCGCTCACCAGTTGGGAGGAGCCGAATACTGTACAGAGACACTTGCGTCACTGCTTTCTCTCCAATGGTGTGTGATTGCGAGCCGCAATTCGGGGCGTTCCTTCAAGTGGGCATTCCTGCGTCTGCTGTGTACAGGGAGTCCTAGCTTAAAAATAGACCAAGTATAAAGTAAAGAAGGGTTCCTGCAGATAAAGAAATGCCCACATGCAGGAACGCCCCAAATTGCAGGCCGCAATTGCACCCTTCTGCTTTTGCCACCTTGCTCCAATATGGTGTAATTTCAATTCAGGGCGTTTCTTGATGTGGGCCGTGATATCAGGAAACGCCCACTGGTGCCTGCCATTGGTCAGGTCGTGCTGTTTTATCGAGGAGACTTCTCCATTTACAGTTTAAAAAGCACTCCTTTTAAAGGAATGCTTTAGATATACCTTGCATGTATGTCTGTGGATGGGGGGTATTGAAACTTTCTGAAGGCACTGTATGAGTGCAATATAATTGCTTAACTTACAGCACATTCTGAAAGTATTCAGACCCCTTCACTTTCTCCACATTTTGTTACATTTCAGCCACAGGAGATTGGTGGCACCTTAATTGGGGAGGACGTGAATAGGTGGAATGGCATCAAATACATCAAACACATGGTTTCCAAGCCAGTGACGCTGTTACACTATGTAACCAACTGAAATGTTTTGCTATGGCCCTGGGTTGGTTTGGATTTGTTGCTGCTGTTAGTACACTGTTGTAGTCAGACATGAGTTAGCTAGTACCACTATATTTATTTGTACCCTAGACATGGGTTGCACATCAGAGGCTAATGTGACTGTTTAGTCTAAATTACACTAACTTATAGTGGCATAGAAATATGATGACAGTGCTAAAGTAGGCAAATACACTGAACAAAAATAAATGCAACATGCAACGATTTCAAAGATTTTACTGAGTTACAGTTCATATAACAAAATCAGTCAATTGAAATGAATTCATTAGGCCCTAATCTATGGATTTCACATGACTGGGAATACAGATATGCATCTGTCGGTCACAGATACACTACATGACCAAAAGTATGTGGACACTTGCTCGTCGAACATCTCATTCCAAAATCATGGGCATTAATATGGAGTTGGTCCCCCCTTTGCTGCTATAACAGCCTCCACTCTTCTGGGAAGGCTTTCCACTAGATGTTGGAACATTGCTGCGGGGACTTGCTTCCATTCAGCCACAAGAGCATTAGTGAGGTTGGGCACTGATGTTGGGCGATTAGGCCTGGCTTGCAGTCGACAGTGGTGTAAAGTACTTAAGTAAAAATGTTTTAAAGTACTACTTAAGTAGTTTTTTTGGGGTATCTGTACTTCACTAATTTATATTTGACAATTTTCACTTCACTACATTCCTAAAGAAAATAATGTACTTCTTACTCCATACATTTTCCCTGAAACCCAAAAGTACTCATTACATTTTGAATGCTTAGCAGGACAAGAAAATGGTCCAATTCACACACTTATCAAGAAAACATCCCTGCCCATCCCTACTACCTCTGATCTGGTGAACTCACTAAACACAAATGCTGCATTTGTAAATTATGTCTAAGTGCTGGAGTGTGCCCCTGGCAATCTGTAAATAAAATACAAAATAAAGAAAACGGTGCCGTCTAGTTTGCTTAATATAAAGGAATTTGAAATGATTTACACTTTTACTTTCGATACTTAAGTATATTTAAAACAAATACCTTTACTCAAGTAGTATTTTACTGGGTGACTCACTTTTACTTGAGTAATTTTCTGTTAAGGCATCTTTACTTTAACTCAAGTATGTAAATTGGGTATTTTTTCCACCACTGGCAGTCGGCATTCCAATTAATCCTAAAGGTGTTCGATGGGATTGAGGTCAGGGCTCTGTGCAGGCCAGTCAAGTTCTTCTACACCGATCTCGACAAACAATTTCTGTAGGGACCTCGCTTTGTGTACCGGGGCATTGTGATGCTGAAACAGGAAAGGGCCTTCCCCAAACTGTTGCCACAAAGTTAGAAGCACGGAATCTTCTAGAATGTCATTGTATGCTGTAGCTTTAAGATTTCCCTTCACTGGAACTAAGGGCCTAGCCCAAACCTTGAAAAACAGCCCTAGACCATTATTCCTCCTGCACCAAACTTTATAGTTGGCACTATGCATTGGGGCAGGTAGCGTTCTCCTGGCATCCGCCAAACCCAGATTCGTCCGATGGACTGCCAGATGGTGAAGCGTGAAACATCACTCCAGAGAATGCATTTCCACTGCTCCAGAGTCCAATGGCGGCAAGCTTTACACCACTCCAGCTGACGCTTGGCGTTGCGCATGGTGATCTTAGGCTTGTGTGAGCTGTTCGGCCATGGAAACCCATTTCATGAAGCTCCTGACGAACAGTTCTTGTGCTGACATTGCTTCCAGAGGCAGTTTGGAACTCGGTAGTGAGTGTTGCAACCGAGGACAGACGATTTTTACGTGCTACGGGCTTCAGCACTCGGCGGTCCCGTTCTGTGAGCTTGTGTGGCCTACCACTTCGCGGCTGAGCCGTTGTTGCTCCTAGACGTTTCCACTTCCCAATAACAGCACTTACAGTTGATCGCGGCAGCTCTAGCAGGGCAGAAATTTGACGAAATGACTTGTTGGAAAGGTGGCATCCTATGACGGTGCCACGTTGAAAGTCACTGTGCTCTTCATTAAGGCCATTCTACTGCCAATGTTTGTCTATGGAGATCGCATGGCTGTGTGCTCGATTGTATACCCCTGTCAGCAACGGGTGTGGCTGAAATAGCCGAATCCACTAATTTGAAGGGGTGTCCAAATACTTTTGTATATATAATGTACCTTTAAAAAAAGGTAGGGGCGTGGATCAGAAAATCAGTCAGTATCTGGTGTGACTACCATTTGCCTCATGCAGCGCGACACAACTCCTTTGCATAGAGTTGGTCAGGCTGTTGATTGTGGCATGTGGAATGCTTTCCCACTCATCTTCAATGGCTGTGCGAAGTTGCTGGATATTGGCGGGAACTGGAACACGTTGTTGTACACGTCGATCCAGAGCATCCTAAACATGCTCAATGGGTGACGTGTCTGAGTATGCAGGACATGGAAGAACTGGGACATTTTTAGGTTCCAGGAATTTTGTACAGATCCTTTCGACATGGGGCTGTGCATTATCATGCTGAAACATGAGGTGATGGCGGCGGATGAATGGCACAACAATGGGCCTCAGGATCTCGTCACGGTATCTCTGTACATTCAAATTGCCATCGATAAAACACAATTTTGTTCGTTGTCTGTAGCTTATGCCACCGCCACCATGGGGCACTCTGTTCACAACGTTGACATTAGCAAACCGCTCGTCCCAAACGACGCCATACACGCTGTCTGCCATCTGCCCGGTACAGTCAAAACCGGGATTCATCCTTGAAGAGCACACTTCTCCAACATGCCAGTGGCCATTATAGGTGAGCATTTGCCCACTGAAGTCGGTTATGAAGCCGAACTGCAGTCAGGTCAAGACCCTGGTGAGGACGACGAGCACGCAGATGAGCTTCCCTGAGACTGTTTCTGACAGTTTGTGCAGAAATTCTTTGGTTGTGCAAACCCAGTTTCATCAGCTGTCCGGGTGGCTGGTCTCAGACGGTCCCACAGGTGAAGAAGACGGATGTGGAGGTCCTGGGCTGGTGTGGTTACATATGGTCTGCGGTTGTGAGGCCGTTTGGACATACTGCCAAATTCTCTAAAACGACGTATGGTAGAGAAATGAACATTCAATTCTCTGGCAAAAGCTCTGGTGAACATTCCTGCAGCCAGCATGTCAATTGCACGCTCCCTCAAAAGTTGAGACATCTGTGACATTGTGTTGTGTGACAAAACGGCACATTTTAGAGTGGCCTTTTATTGTCCCCAGTACAAGGTGCATCTGTGTAATGATCATGCTGTTTTATCAGCTTCTTGATCTGCCACATCTGTCAGGTGGATGGATTATCTTGGCAAAGGAGAAATGCTCACTAACAGGGATGTAAATATATTTGTGCACACAATTTGAGGGAAATACGCTTTTAGTGGAACATTTCTGGGATCTTATTTCAGCTCATGAAACATGGGACCAACACTTTATATGTTGCATTTACATTTTTGTTCAGTATAATTAGTAGGAAACAACTTTGCCATATTATGGTCAAATTTACATTAGAGAGATGGCAATGTTGCCATTACCATTACTAGCATAGATCATCAAAAGTAGCTAGCTATGCTAGCGGTGATACTGATAATGATTATCAAAATATAAACTCAGGAAAAAAAAGAAACGTCCTCTCACTGTCAACTGCGTTTATTTTAAGCAAACTTAACATGTGTAAATATTTGTATGAACATAACAAGATTCAACAACTGAGACATAAACTGAACAAGATCCACAGACATGTGACTAACATAAATTGAATAATGTGTCCCTGAACAAAGGGAGGGTCAAAGTCAAAAGTAACAGTCAGTATCTGGTGTGGCCACCATCTGCATTAAGTACTGCAGTGCATCTCCTCCTCATGGACTGCACCAGATTTGCCAGTTCTTGCTGTGAGATGTTACCCCACTCTTCCACCAAGGCACCTGCAAGATCCCAGACATTTCTGGGGGGAATGGCCCTAGCCCTCACCCTCCGATCCAACAGGTCCCAGACGTGCTCAATGGGATTGAGATCCGGGCTCTTCACTGGCCATGGCAGAACACTGACATTCCTGTCTTGCAGGAAATCATGCACAGAACGAGCAGTATGGCTGGTGGCATTGTCATGCTGGAGGGTCTTGTCAGGATGAGCCTGCAGGAAGGGTACCACATGAGGGAGGGGGATGTCTTCCCTGTAAGGCACAGCGTTGAGATTGCCTGCAATGACAAGAAGCTCAGTCCGATGACGCTGTGACACACTGCCCCAGACCATGACGGACCCTCCACCTCCAAATCGATCCCGCTCCAAAGTACAGGCCTTGGTGTAACGCTCATTCCTTCGACGATAAACACGAATCCAACCATCACCCCTGGTGAGACAAAACCACGACTCGTCAGTGAAAGAGCACTTTTTGCCAGTCCTGTCTGGTCCAGCGACGGTGGGTTTTTGGCCATAGGCGACGTTGTTGCTGGTGATGTCTGGTGAGGACCTGCCTTACAACAGGCCTACAAGCCCTCAGTCCAGCCTCTCTCAGCCTATTGCGGACAGTCTGAGCACTGATGGAGTGATTGTGCGTTCCTGGTGTAACTCGGGCAGTTGTTGTTGCCATCCTGTACCTGTTCCGCAGGTGTGATGTTTGGATGTACCGATCCTGTGCAGGTGTTGTTAAACGTGGTCTGCCACTGTGAGGACGATCAGCTGTCCGTCCTGTCTCCCTGTAGCGCTGTCTTAGGCATCTCACAGTATGGACATTGCAATTTATTGCCCTGGCCACATCTGCAGTCCTCATGCCTCCTTGCAGCATGCCTAAGGCACATTCACGCAGATGAGCAGGGACCCTGGGTATCTTTCTTTTGGTGTTTTTCAGAGTCAGTAGAAAGGCCTCTTTAGTGTCCTAAGTTTTCATAACTTTGACCTTAATTGCCTACCTTCTGGATGTGTGCACCACCGGCAGTGGAAGGTGCACTGAACAGGCTACAAAGTGGACAGGAACAACAATTAGGCTATACTCGGATTCAGGTTAATCGTCGTAGGTTTTAGAGGTTAATCGTTGTAGGTTTTAGCCTGATTAATTACATAGAATAGAGGAGGGCACTACACTCGCAGCGCACTCTGTTTACAAACACTGTTAAACCTTAGCTAATGAATTTGCATGTGTTACCGGCCTCAAGTTTTGGCGCTTTCTTTATTCTGAAGAATGATTTTTTTCCCTTGTTCAATTGTCTTTTCTTGTTCGTACTTTTAAAACATTCACATCAAACAAGTGCACACTTTAAATTACACAACATAAATGCACTTTAACTAAAGCAGAATTCAAAAATGTTCCACAAATAACTTTGTCTTACTGTATGATTTCACATGAAAACCAAAATGTATTTCACATTCATACAATAGAAACACTTATATATGAAGACAAAAATAACGGAATGTTTTTCTATATACCGCTACCAATATAGAAAACTGACAACAATACATTCAGCTTTAAGATAGTAACACCTCCGTAAAATCGTCTCTCTCTCATGCACCCGCACTGTCTGCACTAAAAGTCCACACTCCAGACTGAGCGTGCGCGGCGAATTTACCAGCTCGTGAGCACAATTTTACACAAAACCAATAACATGTAAAACAAACTCAGAAATCCCTAACAACTGGAGTCTTTATAAAATCTCCTAGACAAAATCCAGTACAAGTAAGCTACTCAGTAAACATAGTCTCTGTGATTTGTAAATCGTTTTTACCTCAGCTAGCATCAAGCTAACATATACTCTCACTTACTGTGAATCACGTTCTTCTCCCACTCAGTTCGACACAAAAACACCAAACCTTTCCTAACGTGATAATACCTTGACAAAGTTGTTAAATAGCATGTTATTACATATTATTTCGATATTAGAACGTTTGGAAGTTCTGTTACATACCTGCAATAGTAAAAAGAACGGACACAAGTTTGTCTGCAAAGCTCTGCCGCTTTCTTTATTCTGAAGAATGGTGCGCACACTTGGCCAGAACTTGCCATTTCTCCTACTACCACAGCGCAACCTGTTGGACTAATAATGCTAAAGCTTGTAGAGTATACAATTTAGATTAATTAAGACAAATACATAAACAAATTGGTTTAAAAAAATAATAATAAAAGGGGTGTCTGTTTTTACTGACTTTGTTTTCAACCCATTACACATGCCCAAGAACACGCTACAACGCGCCAAATGATCTGTTCCCAAAAGCCGGCTCCCACTCCTAGCAACCCAACTGGGTCATTCTCACGAAACTGACATTTGACCCAAAAATTATCGTGTCATTAAAAAAAAAAAAATCCTCTTGGATCACTGAGATTAAAATCTGTATTTATCCATTTCATAATTATGTGGGGTTTTTTAAGTAAAATATATTATGCATTTTACCACCATTTCCACAAAATTATCAGTCCAAAAAAAGTAATAAACAAATCAATTTCTAATATTTTTTTACATTGTTGCCCTAATGAAAAGTCCTGGGTTAAACATAACAATGATCATAAAAAAATAATATATATATATATATATATATATATATATATATATATATATATATATATATATATATATATATATATATATATATATATATATATATATATATATATATATATATATATATATATATATATATATATATATACACACAATTATTATATAATTAAATCTGACTTTTTCCCAAATCAAGCTTTTCAGCCATTTCGGTATGGAGAAGGCCAAGTGGGGTAAAGGGGGTGTTTGAGAATAAGAACCTCATTCTGAAGGTATATCAGTGAATAAATCAACTTACCTTCTACTACTCTAGATGATGCATCATGGGTGACTAAAACTTTATTTAAAAACTGATTTTAGTTTTTACAGGAACTTGAAAAAGTGTTGTGGTAATGAAACAGTCCACCGACAGTGTTTATATGTAATAAATATTCTAGTTTAATGTAAACTTCAACTTCTATACAATTTTTATGATTTATGAAAAAACTACAGCAACATAGTGTTTTATTCAAATAAGTTAGGTTTTTGTTAAAGTAAAAATGTATTAAATGACCCGAGAATTTAATAAGAACGCAAATTTGGAGGGAAAATGTACAAAATTCAGGCAAAAATGTAAAATGTATTTATAATAAGACACTTTGCCAAAAACTAGACATCTTGCTGCATAATCGGATAGCTACAGATAACTGGGAAGCTGTTATGTTAGAAGATAGCTAGCTAATTGACATTTAACGTCCCTGAAGAGTACAAGTCACACGTTTTCAAGCTAGCATAACAACTTCCCACGGCATGAGGCTGTAGTAGTTAGTAGCCAGCTCCAGTCAGTCAGCTGATGTAAGCTATAACTTTTAAAATGGTTTCAACTGTAGCTAATTTGATGAAGTTGTACACTGTTATCAGCGTTTTGTGCCTTCTGTATTTTGTATTTTTGTTACATTTATGGAATAATATGGCATTTGTTGTATGCATATTTCTGAAAGTGCTTTGATATGTGCATATAGGCTAGTGATAATGTTTACATCCCTTACTCTGCAGCATATTATGGTACTAAAGTCCGGCACAGATCCTGAAGTTGTGCAGTGCCAAAACACCAGTGGCGGTCGGTGCTGTTTAAGATAAGGGAGGACGATTAATTTTTTCATGAGGATGGCCTTTTCTATTAAAGCATATTGGATGACTGTCATTCATATTCCATTCACCCAGTTCAATTTAACATGAATAGGTTTAGGCTACTACATGATACTCACATTTTCCCTATACCCATCATGAGGTTGCTACAACCTAGCCTATGAAGGAATGTTTACAAGTTAGGTGCACAGGTCGAGAGAAAAATGACAGTGACACATTCAATACCGCCTTGCACACTATTGCCTGCATCTAGCTGATCTAGGGTGTAATCATTAGTTCAACAGTTGCAAACAAGAGTTTCTGTTGGACATTCAGGTATGTTTATCCCTGTTTCGTTCCGTTTGCTTCCGTTTAAGACGTTTCAACAGAATCGGCGGAATGAATACACCCCTGATCACTCCTAAACACAGTTCACTTTCATAGCAGCCATGTTGTATTCCTTCTCACATCTATGCGCTCTCCTCCTCTTACTTTTTCCCTTCGTTTGTGAACTTCAATGCACAACACATCAGCTGTACAGTTGAAGTCGGAAGTTTACATACACCTTAGCCAAATAGATTTAAACTCTGTTTTTCACAATTCCTGACATTTAATCCTAGTAAAAAATCATTGTTTTAGGTCAGTTAGGATCACCACTTTATTTTAAGAATGTGAAATGTCAGAATAATAGTAGAGAGAATGATTTATTTCAGCTTTTATTTATTTCACCACATTCCCAGTGGGTCAAAAGTTTACATACACTCAATTAGTATTTGGTAGCATTGCCTTTAAATTCTTTACCTTGGGTCAAACGTTTCGGGTATCCTTCCACAAGCTTCCCACAGTAAGTTGGGTGAATTTTGGCCCATTCCTCCTGACAGAGCTGGTGTAACTGGGTCAGGTTTTGTAGGCCTCCTTGCTCGCACACGTTTTTTAAGTTCTGCCCACAAATGTTCTATAGGATTGAGGTCAGGGCTTTGTGATGGCTATTCCAATACCTTGACTTTGTTGTCCTTAAGCCACTTTGCCACAACTTTGGAAGTATGCTCGGGGTCATTGTCCATTTGGAAGACCCATTTGCGACCAAGCTTTAACTTCCTGACTGATGTCTTGAGATGTTGCTTTAATATATACACATTATTTCCTCATGATGCCATCTATTTTGTGAAGTGCACCAGTCCCTCCCGCAGCAAAGCACCCCCACAGCATGATGCTGCCACACTCGCGCTTCACGGTTGGGATGGTGTTCTTCGGCTTGCAATCTACCCCCTTTTTCCTCCAAACATAACGATGGTCATTATGGCCAAACAGTTCTATTTTTGTTTCATCAGACCAGAGGACATTTCTCCAGAAAGTATGATCTTTGTCCCCATGTGCAGTTGTAAACCGTAGTCTGTCTTTTTTATGGAGCTTTTGGAGCAGTGACTTCTTCCTTGCTGAGCGGCCTTTCAGGTTATGTCGATATAGGACTCGTTTTGCTGTGGATATAGATACTTTTGCAACTGTTTCCTCCAGCATCTTCACAAGGTCCTTTGCTGTTGTTCTGGGATTGATTTGCACTTTTCGCACCAAAGTACGTTAATCTCTAGGAGATAGAACGCGTCTCCTTCCTGAGTGGTATGACGGCTGCGTGGTCCCATGGTGTTTATACTTGCATACTATTGTTTGTACAGATGAACGTGGTACATTCAGGCGTTTGGAAATTGCTCCCAAGGATGAACCAGACTTGTGGAGGTCTACAAACATTTTTGCTGAGGTCTTGGCTGATTTCTTTTGATTTTTCCATGATGTCAAGCAAAGAGGCACTGAGTTTGAAGGTAGGCTTTGAAACACATCCACAGGTACACCTCGAATTGACTCAAATTATGTCAATTAGCCTATCAGAAGCTTCTAAAGCCATGACATCATTTTCTGGAATTTTCCAAGCTGTTTAAAGGCACAGTCAACTTAGTGTATGTAAACTTCTGACCCACTAGAATTGTGATACAGTGAATTATAATTACTTGTGTCATGCACAAAGTAGATGTCCTAACCGACTTGCCAAAACTATCGTTTGTTAACAAGACATTTGTGGATTGGTTGAAAAACAAGTTTTAATGACTCCAACCTAACTGTATGTAAACTTCCAACTTCAACTGTATGTGACCAGGCGAAAAAACCTTTCCAAGCCAAACCATATCATAACCGCTACACATAGTCTACATCTTTGTCAGCATATTAGCTAAAGTAACATCATAGTCAACATAGCTAATAGAACTAAGTCCTTAGTAAACCCGCTACAATCATGCAGTAATGTTAGTGTACAGTCAGTAAGCAGTTCAGTAAGCAGTTTAGCAGTTACACCGGCATGCCCGGTGGCAATAAATTAGTTTTTTAAAAAGCTTACCTTGACTTGGAAGAGTTCCAGTGTTGTGTTGGATAGTCATAGCCAGCTAGCTAACATAGCATCCCTCTGTTTGAGCTGGGTGTTTGAGTAGGCTAAACTAGCTAGTTGGCTGGATTTGCTAACTAAGTAAGTGAAAGTGGAAGTGAAAAAAAAAAAGAATATATATATAGCTCTCTCTCACTCTCTCTCTCTCTTGCTTCTCCTTAATTTTTGAAGAAATGAATTTGTTCAAAACTGTTCAACTATTGTCTTTCTCTCTCTTTGAGTCAACTACTCACCACATTTTATGCACTGCACTGCAATGCTAGCTAGCTGTAGCTTATGATTTCAGTACTAGATTCATTCACTGATCCTTTGATTGGGTGGACAACATGTCAGTTCACGTTGCAAGAGCTCTGATAGGTTGTGTAAGTCTATGGAAGGGGGTGAGAACCATGAGCCTCCTAGGTTTTGTATTGAAGTCAATGTACCCAGAGGAGGACGGAAGCTAGCTTTCCTCCGGCTACACCATGGTGCTACCCCACAGAGTGCTGTACGAGGCTACTATAGACCTTCATTGCAAAACAGTGTGTTTTAATCAATTATTTGGTAACGTGAATATATTTAGTATAGTTTTATCTAAAACTGATAACTTTTTTAATGTTTTCTATTTTTATGAAATTCACTGAGGATGATGGTCCTCCCCTTTCTCCTCTGAGGAGCCTCCACTGCAAAACACAGGACTGTACAGCTGCCCATTTTGTGTGAAGAAATCATCAGCAGACTATCCAACTATTGGCACTCATTTCCAATAAAACAGTGGTGAGACACGGTGATCACATAATTTGTGTAGGTGATTATGATGTAAAGCTATTTTATGATAGACTTAGGATAGAATGCTAGAATGGACATTAACCTTCTTATGATGGTCCAAAGGTCAACCATGTTGGTCAAACATGGTTTGCCAGTGCTGTGATAAGATATTGTAAAACAATTAATGTGAATCATTGATCTGCACTATGTGTGTTAGCTAGCTAGCCAGACAGTTTTAGAGGAATGTTAATTAACTGCCAATATGCCAACATTCCATTCAAACAATGCAGTCAATCCACAGCCATACCACTGGCTCAAAACAGTCGATGATAGGACTTTGACAAGTAGTAAATGCAACAAGTACTGATATTGTATCATTTAATAGCACTCACAGCTTTCTAAAAATAACAAATCTGAGACATTTATGGTCTGTTTACATATGTTTTAGGAGGCTATTTATACAGAACATTGGTAAGAATCCCATATAAACTATTTATAATTGACTAGAATTCTACATTTCTGATACATCACATGCCTTACTTTTATTTTCCTGCAGGAAATGCATCAGCTATGCCTCTACTGCCATTAATTCCAATTAGAGTGCGTTCGTAAATTGCCTCTAGTGTGTCAGAGTGCGCTCTGGGTCGTTCGTAAATTCAGAGCGTTTCACTCTCGGGGCGTTCAGAGCGTAGGGTTGATCCGAGCATTCTGACCTCACAATGGCAGTCAGCTTGCTACTTGCAGACACAAATGAGAGAACACTTCACTCAGACCCTTTTACTCACCCTAGTAGAGATGGTTAGGCTGTTCTCATGTTATCTAGAGCGTTAGTGACTGTAATTGTGCTGCTGGCAACAATTTATTTACGTTTTTTTGCAGCCACGGAGGAACGTTCCCCAATGCAATTTCCGGCCCTCTCTCTCTCCCCCAGTACATATTATACCACTTTCTTCCCAATTGTCCATCCATACGCCCTCTGCTTATCCAATCCTTGCTCCCAGAATTCCCCAGTTGCCGTGACCACAGGATGTCCTTGTGAACTCCCTTTTAACCTCGCCCAGTACACTAATGCAAGTTTGTCCCGCCTTATCCTCAGTGGCAGTTTCCTACCATCCACCTGCAATATCTCAACAGGTGTTGTCCTGAAGGCACCCACATCCTGTCCAGGCGATGTAGTACAATTTTGGCTGCCGATCCATATACAAAGCACCCATAATCCAAAGATGACCTGATCAATGCCTGATACATATCCAACAGTGTTTGTCTATCCAACCCCCAATCATATCCTGCCACTGCCCTCGTGAGTTTCCGCACCTTCCTACACTTAATTTCAATATACTCAACATGTCTCTTCCATGTAAGCCTCTCATCAAACCACATACCTAAATACTTAAACTCAGACACCCTACCTATATCCTGACCGTATATTTGTAACCTAACATCTTTAACCTTCCTCCGAGAAAACACCATAAAGCAGGACTTGGCCACAGACATCCTAAACCCCCATGTTAGAGACCAATCTTCCACAACTCCCAAAGATTCTTGCATCTTCCTCATCACATATTTCACATTCCCACCTCTCTTCCATACAGCCCCCACAAACTTTATCTGCTTTATCTGCAATGTTATAATCAATTTTGTTGAACTCAAGCGATAACTTCCGGCGCGCGCATATTGGCGTGCATGCATGTACTTCCTTGTTCTTCTAATTGAGTACCACAGCATGAGTCATAATATCCATCAAACCTAGCGGTAAAACCAGGAAATAGTTCCAATCGTTTTTTACTCATTCACGTTTTCCGTCTGGGATTTTAGAACTACTTCATATAAGGTCTGTGTTTCGTGTAGGCTTACCCTGGCGTGACGATTTGATAACCGCGCAAATCTCTTTCGGCCAAGGTAACTTTTATCAATATATTTGCCTGTAATTACCCCCCAAAAATGAAACGCTAATTAGCCATTATGCAGAATTCCACATCCTGTCACAAGCTTTGACGTCATCCCTCGCTTTTGTAGCGAACTAGCTCATCTTAAGTCTATCTGTCGATCTGAAGCAAGGATGGTTCTGTGCTATGTACCGGATTGTTTTCACCCAGCACATCGGATTTTCTGCCGGAATAACTGAATCACTGGACCTTAACACCGGATCTAGCTAGCCGCAACCGAATGGATGTCGCTGTAGGCTAATCACCACTGCCCCCGAAGCGCCAGTTAGCCTTGAGCCTTGAGCTAGCCCCAGCTATCTGCCACTCTGTCTACCAGACGGAAGTAGCCAGCTAACCAGCTAACTAGCTACTTGCTATTAGCCACCGTTAGCGGCTTTTCTCTATTGTCCGTGGCCTGCACTACCTACCAGCCAGCTCTAGCCTGGACTATTATCGGCCAGTCTGCACTGTCTGCACAGCGCGTTATCGACCCAGAACCTATCGAATTTTCTGCCGGAATCACTGAATCACTGGACCTTTAACACTGGATAATTGCAACTAGCTAGCTGAAACCAAATGAACGTTGTTGTTGGCTAATCAGCCTTGAGCTAGCCTTGAGTCAGGCACATCTCCCGGCTATCTACCTCTCTGTCAACCAGACGGGACCTCCTCGAGTCAACACGGAGCCCTGCCGATCCATCACGACTGGTCTGCCGACGTAATAGTCTGTGGTTTCAACAGGCTTCCCGTTGCGACGACCACGAAGATCCATCTGCTAGCCCCGGCCCGCTAGCTCACGCAAACAACAACCGTGCTTCCTGCTCGCTGTGCTGAAGCACCAATTCTTTAGCCCCCAGTATTACTCCTACTCCCCAGGAGCTATCATTTGGTGACTTCTGTAACCGTAAAAGCATTGGTTTTCTGCCTGTTAACATCACTGCGTTAGCACACTCCGCCAACCCTGATGTTCTAGCAGTATCTGAATCCTGGCTTAGGAAGGCCACCAAACATTCAGAAATGTCCATCCCCAACTACAACATTTTCCGTCTAGAACTGCAAAAGGGGGTGGAGTTGCAATCTACTGTAGAGATAGCATGCAGAGCTCTATCATACTATCCAGGTCTGTGCCCAAACAGTTTGAGCTTCTACTTCTAAAAATCCACCTTTCCAGAAATAAGTCTCTCACTGTTGCTGCTTGCTACAGACCCCCCTCAGCCCCCAGCTGTGCCCTGGACACCATATGTGAATTGATTGCCCCCTATTTATCCTCAGAGTTCGTACTGCTTGGTGACCTAAATTGGGACATGCTTAACACCCCGGCCATCCTACAATCCAAACTAGATGCCCTCAATCTCACACAAATTATCAACGAACCTACCAGGTACAACCCTAAATCCGTAAACATGGGTACCCTCATAGACATCATCCTGACTAACTTACCCTCTAAATACACCTCCGCTGTCTTCAACCAGGATCTCAGCGATCACTGCCTTATTGCCTGTGTCCGTAACGGGTCCGCGGTCAAACGACTACCCCTCATCACTGTCAAACGCTCCCTAAAACACTTTAGCGAGCAGGCCTTCCTAATTGACCTGGCCCAGGTATCCTGGATGGATATCGATCTCATTCCGTCAGTAGAGGATGCCTGGTTGCTCTTTAAAAGTAATTTCCTCTCAATCTTTAATAAACATGCCCCATTCAAAAAATTAAGAACTAAGAACAGATATAGCCCCTGGTTCTCCTCAGACTTGACTGCCCTTGACCAGCACAAAAACATCCTGTGGCGTACTGCATTAGCATCAAATAGCCCCCGCGATATGCAACTTTTCAGGGAAGTTAGGAACCAATATACACAAGCAGTTAGGAAAGCAAAGGCTAGCTTTTTCAAACAGAAATGTGCATCCTGTAGCACTAACTCCAAAAAGTTTTGGGACACTGTAAAGTCCATGGAGAATAAGAGCACCTCCTCCCAGCTGCCCACTGCACTGAGGCTAGGAAACACTATCACCACCAATAAATCTACAATAATCTAGGATTTCAACAAGCATTTTGCTACAGCTGGCCATGCTTTCCACCTGGCTACCACTACCCCGGCCACCAGCTCTGCACCCTCCGCTGAAACTTGCCCATGCCCCCCCCCCGCTTCTCCTTCACACAAATTCAGACAGCTGATGTTCTGAAAGAGCTGCAAAATCTGGACCCCTACAAATCATCTGGGCTAGACAATCTGGACCCTTTCTTTCTAAAACTAGCCGCCGAAATTGTCGCAACCCCTATTACTAGCCTGTTCAACCTCTCTTTCGTAACGTCTGAGATCCCCAGAGATTGGAAAGCTGCTGCGGTCATCCCCCTCTTCAAAAGGGGTGACACTCTAGATCCAAACTGTTACAGACTTATAAACATCCTGCCCTGCCTTTCAAAAGTTTTTGAAAGCAAAGTTAACAAACAGATCCCCGACCATTTCGAATCCCACGTACTCTCGTCGGGTCTGACCTAGAGTATGTGGACAACTACAAATACCTAGGTGTCTGGTTAGACTGTAAACTCTCCTTCCAGACTCACATTAAGAATCTCCAATCCAAAGTTCAATCTAGAATTGGCTTCCTATTTCGCAACAAAGCCTCCTTCACTCATGCTGCCAAACATGCCCGCGTAAAACTGACTATCCTACCAATCCTTGACTTCGGTGATGTCATTTACAATATAGCCTCCAACACTCTACTCAGCAAATTGGATGTAGTCTATCACAGTGCCATCCGTTTTGTCACCAAAGCCCCAGTTACTACCCACCACTGTGACCTGTACGCTCTTGTTGGCTGGTCCTCACTACATATTCGTCGCCAAACCCACTGGCTCCAGGCCATCTATAAATCACTGCTAGGCAAATCCCCGCCATATCTTAGCTCATTGGTCACCATAGCAACACCCACCCGTAGTATGCGCTCCAGCAGGTATATCTCACTGGTCATCCCCAAAGCCAACACCTCCTTTGGCCGCCATTCCTTCCAGTTCTCTGCTGCCAATGACTGGAACGAATTGCAAAAATCTCTGAAGCTGGAGACACTTATCTCCCTCACTAACTTTAAGCATCAGTTGTCAGAGCACCTTACCGATCACTGCACCTGTACACAGCCCATCTGAAATTAGCCCACCCAACTACCTCATCCCCATATTGTTATTATTTTGCTCATTTGCACCCCAGTATCTCTATTTGCACATCATCTCTTGCACATCTATCATTCCAGTGTTAATACTAATTGTAATTATTTTGCACTATAGCCTATTTATTGCCTTACCTTCATAACTTGCTACATTTGCACACACTGTATATATATATTCTGTTGTATTTTTGACTTTATGTTTTATTTTACCCCATATGTAACTCTGTGTTGTTGTTTTTATCGCACTGCTTTGCTTTATCTTGGCCAGGTCGCAGTTGTAAATGAGAACTTGTTCTCAACTGGCTTACCTGGTTAAATAAAGGTAAAATAAAAAATAAAATAAAAAATTGTAACCACTACTCCGATAAGCACACGTGCATTTTATCGTTTTCCGACCTCTGTAATCGGGAGGCGTTGCTGGAGCCGTGTGATAAGGTAAGCCCTGTTTGCTAGCTGGTAACAAGCTATTTTGGTTAGGTCAAAGATCTGTGGTTAGCTAGGTGCTTCTGGAAATTAGCTAGCTAGATAACCACCGACTGTAGTTACGTGTAGAACACACGTTACCGTCCTTACAAGTAACATGAAAACCAGCATAATGTTCTGTTGTCACCTTATTTACAAGTCATTGGTGAGCTAGCCAGCTAGTTAACGTTATCTCAGGGTATGTGAGATGGAGCCAGAGAGGATGGCTGCTGTTTTATGGACTCTTAACCAACCGTGCTATTTTGTGTGTTTTTTCGCATTGTTTGTAACTTATTTTGTACATAATGTTGCTGCTACCGTCTCTTATGACCGAAAAGAGCTTCTGGACATCAGAACAGCAATTACTCACCTTGAACTGGACAAATAATTTGTATTTTATGAGTCGGACGAGAGGGATTTGCTCCAGACACCCGACAGGGCCCTCATCCCCGTCATTCGCAGTAGAAAGAAAAGGAGATATCGCGGAAGGAGATCGGGGTGCTTGGTGAGGGGCCGGCGACGAGTGGCTAATCTGCCTTTGCCATCGATACTATTGGCCAATTTACTTGATAATAAAATTGACGAAATACAGGCACGAATATCCTACCAATGGGACATTAAAAACTGTAATATCTTATGTTTCACAGAGTCGTGGCTGAACGATGACATGAATAAGATACAGCTGGCGGGTTATACACTGTATTGGCAGGATAGAACAGCAGCCTCTGGTAAGACAAGGGGTGGCGGTCTATGTACATTTGTAAACAACAGCTGGTGCACGATATCTAAGGAAGTCTTGAGGTTTTGCTCGCCTGAGGTAGAGTATCTCATGATAAGCTGTAGACCACACTATCTACCAAGTGAGTTTTCATCTATATTCTTCGTAGCTGTCTATTTACCACCACAAACCGATGCTGGCACTAAGACCGCACTCAATGAACTGTATACGGCCATAAGCAAACAGGAAAACGCTCATCCAGAGGCGGTCATCATCCTGAGTCTGTAATACCAACATGTTTCAAGCAGACCACCATAGTCCCTGTGCCCAAGAACACAAAAGGTAATCTGCCTAAATGACTACTGACCCGTAGCACTCACGTCTGTAGCCAGGAAGTGCTTTGAAAGGCTGGTCATGGCTCACAGCAACACCATTATCCCAGAAACCCTAGACCCACTCTAATTTGCATATCGCCCCAACAGATCCACAGATGAGTCAATCTCTATTGCGCTCCACATTGCCCTTTCACACCTGGACAAAAGGAACGCCTATGTGAGAATGCTGTTCATTGACTACAGCTCAGTGTTCAACACCATAGTGCCCTCAAAGCTCATCACTAAGCTAAGGACCCTGGGACTAAACACCTCCCTCTACAACTGGATCCTGGACTTCCTGACGGGCCGCCCCCAGGTGGTAAGGGTCCAACAACACATCCGCCACGCTGATCCTCAACACGGGGGCCCCTCAGGGGTAGGCCTGATCACCAACAACGGCGAGACAGCCTATAGGGAGGAGGTCAGAGACCTGGCCGTGTGGTGCCAGGACAACAACCTCTCCCTCAACGTGATCAAGACAAAGGAGATGATTGTGGACTACAGGAAAAAGAAGAGGACCAAGCACACCCCATTCTCATCGACAGGGCTGTAGTGGAGCAGGTTGAGAGCTTCAAGTTCCTTGGTGTCCACATCACCAACAAACTAACATGGTCCAAGCACACCAAGACAGTCGTGAAGAGGGCACGACAAAACCTATTCCCCCTAAGGTGACTGAAAAGATTTGGCATAGGCCCTCAGATCCTCAAAAGGTTCTACAGCTGCACCATCGAGAGCATCCTGACTGGTTGCATCACTGCCTGGTATGGCAACTGCTCGGCCTCCGACCGCAAGGCACTACAGAGGGTAGTGCGTACGGCCCAGTACATCACTGGGGCCAAGCTTCCTGCCATCCAGGACCTCTATACCAGGCGTTGTCAGAGGAAGGCCCTAAAAATTGTCACAGCCACCCTAGTCAGACTGTTCTCTCTGCTACCGCACGGCAAGCGGTACCGGAGCGCCAAGTCTAGGTCCAAGAGGCTTCTAAACAGCTTCTACCCCCAAGCCATAAGACTCCTGAACATCTAATCAAATGGCTACCCAGACTATTTGCATTGCCCCCCCACCCCTCTTTTACGCTGCTGCTACTCTCTGTTTATTATCTATGCATAGTCACTTTAATAACTCTACCTACATGTACATATTACCCCAATTACCTTGACTAACCGGTGCCCCCACACATTGACTTGGTACCAGTACCCCCTGTATATAGCCTCGCTATTATTATTTTTACTGCTGCTCTTTAATTATTTGTTAATTTTATTTCGTATTATTTTATATTGTATTTTTTTGTGATTTCTTTTGTTATTCTTTCTTAAAAATGCATTGTTGGTTAAGGGCTTGTAAGTAAGAATTTCACTGTAAGGTCTACACCTGTTGTATTCGGCGCATGTGACAAATATAATTTGATTTTTCACGTGGTGACTAGCTACAGTGAGGGAAAAAAGTATTTGATCCCATGCTGATTTTGTTCGTTTGCCCACTGACAAAGACATGATCAGTCTATAATTTTAATGGTAGGTTTATTTGAACAGTGAGAGACAGAATAACAACAAAAAAATCCAGAAAAACGCATGTCAAAAATGTTATAAATTGATTTGCATTTTAATGAGTGAAATAAGTATTTGACCCCTCTGCAAAACATGACTTAGTACTTGGTGGCAAAACCCTTGTTGGCAATCACAGAGGTCAAACGATTCTTGTAGTTGGCCACCAGGTTTGCACACATCTCAGGAGGGATTTTGTCCCACTCCTATTTGCAGATCTTCTCCAAGTCATTAAGGTTTCGTGCCTGACGTTTGGCAACCCAAACCTTCAGCTCCCTCCACATATTTTCTATGGGATTAAGGTCTGGAGACTGGCTAGGCCACTCCAGGACCTTAATGTGCTTCTTCTTGAGCCACTCCTTTGTTGCCTTGGCCGTGTGTTTTGGGTCATTGTCATGCTGGAATACCCATCCACGACCCATTTTCAATGCCCTGGCTGAGGGAAGGAGGTTCTCACCCAAGATTTGACGGTACATGGCCCCGTCCATCGTCCCTTTGATGCGGTGAAGTTGTCCTGTCCCCTTAGCAGAAAAACACCCCCAAAGCATAATGTTTCCACCTCCATGTTTGATGGTGGGGATGGTGTTCTTGGGGTCATAGGCAGCATTCCTCCTCCTCCAAACACGACGAGTTGAGTTGATGCCAAAGAGCTCGATTTTGGTCTCCTCTGACCACAACACTTTCACCCAGTTCTCCTCTGAATCATTCAGATGTTCATTGGCAAACTTCAGACGGCCCTGTATATGTGCTTTTTTGAGCAGGGGGACCTTGCGGGTGCTGCAGGATTTCAGTCCTTCACGGCGTAGTGTGTTACCAATTGTTTTCTTGGTGACTATGGTCCCAGCTGCCTTGAGATCATTGACAAGATCCTCCCGTGTAGTTCTGGGCTGATTCCTCACCGTTCTCATGATCATTGCAACTCCACGAGGTGAGAGCTTGCATGGAGCTCCAGGCCGAGGGAGATTGACAGTTATTTTGTGTTTCTTCCATTTGCGAATAATCGCACCAACTGTTGTCACCTTCTCACCAAGCTGCTTGGCGATGGTCTTGTAGCCCATTCCAGCCTTGTGTAGGTCTACAATCTTGTCCCTGACATCCTTGGAGAGCTCTTTGGTCTTGGCCATGGTGGAGAGTTTGGAATCTGATTGATTGATTGCTTCTGTGGCCAGGTGTCTTTTATACAGGTAATAAACTGAGATTAGGAGCACTCCCTTTAAGAGTGTGCTCCTAATCTCAGTTTGTTACCTGTATAAAAGACACCTGGGAGCCAGAAATCTTTCTGATTGAGAGGGGGTCAAATACTTATTTCCCTCATTAAAATGCAAATTAATTTATAACATTTTTGACATGCGTTTTTCTCGATTTTTTTGTTGTTATTCTGTCTCTCACTGTTCAAATAAACCTACCATTAAAATTATAGACTGATCATTTCTTTGTCAGTGGGCAAACGTACAAAATCAGCAGGAGATCAAATACTTTTTTCCCCTCACTGTAGCTGATGTTATCCCACCAGGGAAAGGGTATAGCTAGCTAGCTAAATATTGCCTGGTGGGCTAGTTAGTTAGCTAATGTAGCCAACCAAGGTGACTAACGTTGCACCACAGATAGTTGTAGTCAGACTTTCCTGACAGCCGGTGACATGCTAGCGAATGTGCCTAATGTTAGCGATTAGTGGTAATATCCCTGCCCTCGTGGACTAGTTAGCATAGCATTGCACCACCCGTGGGGTCTGGGGAAAAGTCTGACTAGCATAACTAGGTAGCTAAACATTAGCTAAATATTCCTAGCTGGCTAGCAAGCTCACAAAGGACTTGTGGGCTCAATGTTTTCCCTTACAAAACACGAACAGGTTTGTTCCATGAATGCATCTGTTGTAAATGACTAATCAAATGACCTATGAAGTCAGTTGTACATGTCAGCAGGGATAGAAATTAAGCTTGCCCGAGTTTAGTACTTTTCAGACTGGGCTAGTAAATAATGTGCCAAATTTCCACAAAACTAGCCTGACACAGCAAACATCGCATGCCACAGATTTAGGACCTGAATGTAGAAATTGTGGTCTGCTAGCCAGTGCCCAAAATCCTTATGTTACATCCCTGCATGTCAGTCCCTTTCAGACGATCCCCCTATCATTGTTGGTCCTCCTCAGTGACCTCAAGGCTGAGGGTTTTAACTTTCCTCTTGAGAATTAGAATCATAAGTACAGCCATATAGCTCATCGCAATACTTCACCCCAAATAGTACCCTAGACTGTCCTGATCATCTAGTTGAGCATTCCAGATAATTCCTCCATCCCAGCAGAAATGTCCCATCCACAAAGTAGGATTTGATATGTGCAGATAGACCAAAGCCCAGTCTATTTCACCATTACTATAGTCAAGTCTGTGGGTTACGGTATTTAAATATATATGTTACCATTTTAGTAATCAACCTAGCTAGATATTACATTTAAAATAAAATAAATGTATTTAAGACGGGCGGACCGGAAACACAGTGACAACACTTGGGTCTGCAGCTGCCATTTTCCGTTGGGAAAGAGACATGGTCCTGTATTTACCAGAAAAGGAAGCACCACACAACGAAGGGGGTAAGAAATAATTGAAACATCACATATATAAATTCCTACTATGCCCATGATAAAATGCAATGTGAATTGTGTTGTACTACTGAATGAAACTGTGAGGAGATGCACTCAGAACAGCCTTTGTGATTGAACTTAGGTACAGGCATGGATGACTGGAGCCTTCAGCAAGTAAGACACAGGGGGTATGAAATAATTTGAATTCCGAATGTGCCCATGGTAAAGTTAACTATATTACTTTAGTTGGCTGCTTTGAGCAACTTGTACGTAATATAACCTATTCTGGGAGCCTAGTGTGTGTATGAACCATGTGGAATATTTTTGGACCAATGGCTTCCATGAAAACGGGTATTGACAGGATGCTGATCCATTGCCCCGCAAAACAAACTGATTGGAATAAACCCTCAAGGTACGAACAAAAACTGATTTGTGCAAAAACTATTTACAGATGTTCTCTGTTGCAGTGCCAATTTTGGGAGCATGTGGTCCTTGGAAAAACTCCTCTAGCCCAGCAATATGAGTCTGCCAGAGGTCTTCAAGCTAGATGGGGATGGTGATGCAGGCTTTGGTGGTCCACACAATGAAGAAGCAAGTGTCCCTTCCAGTGACCTTGGACCTTGTGCCAATAAGGATGGTCTTCACCCCACGAGAAACAGTGCCACCCACAGCAAGGAGATCTTCTGGAAGTGATGTACTCGCTCTCTCACTCAGGGGGTAAGACATCATTTAAATATCACAAAAATAAATTCCCAATGTGCCCACGATCAAATGCAATGTGAATTGTTGTACTACTGAATGAAACGGAGGAGATGCACTCAGACCAGCCTTTGTGATTGAACTTACGTTAACTACATTTAGTTGGCTGCTTTGAGCAAAACCTGTATGTAATATAACATATCCTGGTAGCCTAGTGTGTGTGTGTGCGTGTGTGTGTGTGTGTATATTTTTGGACCATTGGCTTCCCTGAAAATAGGTAGTGACAGGAGGAGCAATATAAGTCTGCCAGAGGTCGTAACGCTGGATGGAGATGGTGATGGAAGCTTTGGTGGTCCACACAATGAAGAAGCAGGTGCCCTTTCAGTGATGTGGAGTTGACCTTGGACCTGGTGCCAGTAAGGATGGTATTCACAGAGGCTGAAAGACACTCCCTTCCTTGATATAGAAATCCTTCGACTTCACTGCCTCTTCAATGATAAGGTCCCTTGCACCATAGGGACACTTGACCTCCACCACTGCTGTGGTGCCCACAAGACCATCTGGTGAGGCACCCAGGATCCCAGACCCTGTGACCCAAAGCCCTGACTCCTGCACAACCATCCCTGTAGCCATTTTGATCCCTGTTATCTGTGCCCCACTTTACAGACAACACCCCATCCAACGACTGAACACCTTGAAATGCATTTGTTGTAAGAAATGTGCTATATACATACTTTGATTTGATTAATGACATTACAGCTGTAGAATATTGAATAAACTAATTTTCATGAGTGCAGTTTTTCCATAAATTTATTATTGATAACTTGGGATTTTATCAATTGACAAATCAAGTAGGAAATATTCTATAAATCAAGACTGTGAATGCATGTACCACTCCGAATAAATAAATACTGTGCCTTTTGAAGATTTGTCTCTGGTCATGAAACTACAATACAGGCTGGATATCTAAACAAAGTCAATATTGAACGTCAATACATTTTTAGATTCATTCTCATCAATGATAACATTCTAGAACTGAGTTAACACTCATCGAAGTCTGGTATCCAGGGTAATCTGCTTAATGATTATATAATTGATTAAGTGGCTCTTTCCTTGTAGAATGTTGACAGCTGTAGAAAACATTGTATTGCTAAGATTCTCAAACTTAACTTAATAGCTACACTCACTGACACAGGATAAACTTTATCCCTCATGCTGGCCCTGACCAAACTGGTATATATATATATATATATATATATATATATATATATATATATATATATATATATATATATATATATATATATATATATAGCTGCACTTCTCCACATGACCAGACTTATAGTGGTCTTCTCCCCTTTCAATGCTCTTATGTTCCTCCTTGAAAAATGCCATAAGGTATGAAATAGACACCAAAGTTGCTAATTAGCATTTCGAATATTTGAGAGTAAATTGAGGGAATATATTGAGAACTCACCTTGTCCGAGACATAATTACATGGCTATCAAAACGTCACGCTGGGGTACGCCTACGCGAAACACAGACCTTTTATAAAGTAGTTATAAAATTCCAGATGCAAAAATGAATGGGGAAAAAACGATTGAAACCATTTCTGGGTTTTACCGCTAGGTTTTATGGGTATTATGACGCGCCCACTGTGCCGGTCTGTACCTCAGTGGCTACTGCACGCGTAAATTAGGGAGGCGTGTTTTAGAAGCAAAGTAGCCACTACACAACAATGTGTCGACTGTAAACACAGAGCTGCCGGTCTCTAATCTTCCAAGCTAGCTAATTATTGTTTATTTAAAACTACTACGTTACCAACATGTGTGACTACGAATACAAGGAGCAAATGTTCGAATTTGAAGGCGAGCCTTATGTATTTGAACCGAAAACAGACGAGGAGATTCAACAGATGGAGGATGACAGAGAAACGGAGCAGGCAGAGGCTCAGGCAGATATTCAACCAGCAGCTGAGAACTGACCCAGGACATCTGGGAACTGGTGGTGTACCTGTGGGCAGTGACTTTGCTGTGTGGAGTGGGATCTGCTTATGCCAGCCTTGGAAGATATAGAATTGTCCAGCGACGAGACAACGTTGACCCGTGCGCCCAACCTACTCTGTGTAACCACTGCAAATGATTTTCCAGATCTCATAAACCCAGCAGTTGTAAAAACTTTTTTCTATTTGCCAAAAATAAACTGGAAGAAGAGACCTCAGCCAGAGGGACCTAATGGCCAGCTATCAATAAAGTAAATACCGGTGTGATCAGATATCGTCGTATTCCAGCTGATCGAGTTATGAGCGCTTATTTCAGAGAACGCTCCGCGTAAGCCACGCCCCAGTGGGCAGAGCTACGCATGTTGGACACGTTTTAATATGATTTTTAAAAAATAATACTTTTACAGGGGGCCGCAATGGTTCTGTGTAGCCTAGTTATGCTAATATATTTGAGCCCTGCGTATTGCAGTTAATTAAGTGTTTGGAATACATTGAGCTCGTTGACAAAACAGACCATGGAACGCCTTTTCACACGAAGGTCCGCGGTGGGTCTGTGTAAATTATGCGATTATATTGGAGATAGGTTTATTGCAGTGAATGTCATCTATTAATTTACTCGTATAGTATTTCTAAGTAGAAGCCATATCAGCCAGGGAAACGAATTGTTATCATTTTATGATAGAACATTCAGATTTGTCTGCCTGACTGTGGGGCTGTTTACCAGAATTATTCGGATTTTCTTGTGAACACAACAAAAGTACTTATTTTGCTCAAATAGAGATATAATTAAATTGTGTTTTCTTTGAGAAGATGGCCCTGTCTGAGAGTAGAACATTCAGTTTTCTGCCTTAGTGTGGCGCTGTTTACTGCATTTTCTGGATTATCTTGTGACCAGAGCAAAACTACTTATTTTACTCAACTAGAGATTTTAATAATTTATGTTTCTTTGAAAAGAAGGCTAACATAAAAATACATTAAGGGGAAATATAAAAATACACAGAGGCTGATTATCTCTTTATTTACGACGCTGGCTGCCATAGTTAACACAAATGCAGGCCATTAAATGATACCAGAATTGACTCCGAAAAGTAACAGTGAGGTCAAACAGGTGTGTGTTAGTCAGATTATCCAGTGTCCACAGCAACACTATTGATGTGGTGTACTATGGTCTTAGCCATGCTCTCATGAACCCTCATCTTTTCTCTCTCTGAGGGTCTTGGACCGCGACTGAGGACACCCTGGCCTGACACCTGGACATGCCTGGCCCAATCCCACCTTGCCCCCCTCTACCAGCCTGTTGCTGCCTCCACTGGTTATTTCTCCCCCTCAAGTCACTGACCCACTACCCACAACCCAGAAACTTGTATTTCATTACTTACCATGTGACTTAAGGAAAATCCATCTGTCCATAGGGTCTTGAAGTGCGAGTACTTTCTTTATAGTCATTATGGATATTGTCTGAGCCTGCTGGCCATAAATACTGGTATTGCCCTTTCCTTATTGCAATGGTGAATAAAGGAACACTATGCTTTCATTTTCAATGGAAACACAATGAAGACATTGTTAGATTGAATGTATGCTTGTATACTGTCTGTATCTCTGTATTACAGCAAATCAAATAAAGATTCGTACAAACTGGAAGTGTGACTTCTTTCCCCAATGATTTCCTAAGGCTGAGGTACTTTGTTATCAGTTATTCCATACCAGTGCTAGATGAGGCTGAATGGCAACACACCACAGCCACGCAACTAATTCATCTCATTGGTACATGACTGTAAAGTCAGTTGAATATTTCATCAATAAAAATATGGATTTATTGGCTTAATTAAGGTTTTATTAAACTTTCAAAAGGGACGCACATACACAATAAAGGGTGACAATTCAGGTAAACAGCCCCATAGTCAGGTAGACAAATCTGAATGTTATATCATAAAGTGAGAACAATTAGTTTCCCTGGCTGATATGGCTTCTACTTAGAAATACTATAAGAGACCCAGCCCATTGACTTATGTCCACTGTAGTGGACATTTGAGTTTCATCCATCTTCTTGGAATCTTTTGTGCAAGCCTCTTAATTCCTGATGTACTGTACAGAGGACATCCTGGGCTTTTCAGTGATATGTCATTTGATTGGCTGGGAGGCCGGGAACCGCCTCTATCTTTCCTTTCAAAATGGATGGCATAGGAACAAGCACATTTTATGGAACAAGCACATTTTATGCTTCCTGTGTGTCAAGATGACCCTACAACACGTGCAGACTGGAGTCCAATTGAATACTTTTCACAGTACATTGACAACAAGGTCTTTGAAGATTTGGCAACATACACAAATCAAAGAGAGCTGCAAATCAAAGGAGTGTGCATGAACACCACGCCACAAGAAATAAAGATCTTCTTGGGCATTTCAGTCCACATGGCCTGCCTTGGCTATCCCAGAATTAAAATGTTTTGGGCCAACAAAACTAAAGTGCCAGTCATAAGTAGCAAAAATGACTAGGGATAGATTCTTCAGGATAAGAAATTCCCTCAAGATTGTCAATGACCTGGCTGTAACAGAGGAAACAAAGAAGGCAGATATTATTTGGAAAGTCAGGCCAATACTCGATCGTGTGCGCCAAGGCTGTCTCAGCCTTGCAAAGCCAGAAAGGGTCTGCATTGATGAGCAAATCATCCCATTCACAGGCCGTTGTCCAGTCAGGCAATATGTTCCCGGCAAGCCAAACCCTACTGGCCTAAAGGTCTTTGTCCTTGCATCCCCAAATGATCTGATGCTTGATTTTGAAGTCTACCAAGGGAAGAATACCTTTACAGTCCAAAGGTTAGGAGTTGGAGCTGCAGCAGTTCTACGCATGGTTGAATCTGTTCCAACAGGAAGCCACATATTCTTTGACAGGTACTTCACAACCATAGATCTATTGGATGCATTGCTGGCAAAGGGCCTTCCTGCAACTGGAACTATAATGAAGAACCGTGTCCCAAAGCTGTGCCAGCTGCCAGTAGACAAACAGTTGAAAAAAGAGGGGAGAGGAACATCAGTGTCAGTGGCCAGAAAGAGTCCTGAGCTGGCCATCACAAAATGGTTCGACAACAAACCAGTGCTCATGGCATCCACTGTACATGGGAAAGACCCAGAAGACATCTGTACCAGATGGTCCCAGAAAGAAAAGCACCTGGTCCAGGTTAAAAGACCAGCAGTAATTAAGCAGTATAATGATAACATGGGTGGCGTAGATCTTTGTGATCGCATGCTTAGCTTCTATCGTATGTCAAGCAGGACCAAAAAGTGGACATCGCGCGTGATCAGTCACTTCTTTGATGTTGCCATCACCAACTACTGGATACAATACCAGTCTGACAGCAAAGCTCTGCACAGACCATCCAATAACACACATCAGTACCTGGACTTCAAACTACTCCTAGCTGAGGAGCTGTTGGAGAGTCCGGAACTGGAAAACAGCTGTGAAGAGAGTGAGGATGAGTATGAGCCACCATCTAAAATGAGGATCCCACAACCAGAGCCATCTGTGCGCAGACTAGGAGCCATGCACATGCCTGAGATGATGGATACCAAGCATGCAGAAAGATGCAGAAATAAGGGCTGCAAGAGCAAGACGTACATGAGATGTACCAAATGCAAGATGTTCCTCTGCATTACAAAAAAGAGAAATTGCTTCCAGGACTTTCACCACTAACAAAGAAAATACTAAGAACAAAATGAAGAGTGAAGGAAAAAGCTAGATTGGATTCAGTTTGACAGAAGGAAAAAATCCAAAATAAATCTGTTACACATTAGTTATATGTTCATTGTTCAAATAACACTGAAAGGATTCAAGGGGACCAATCAAAGGATATGGACATAACAAAGTGTTAAGCTTTAATAGTAAAGCTATCCTTGCGAAATGTAAGGAAAAGGATTCAAGAATGATTAATGTGTATTGTATAATCAAAATGTCTGTATTCTTGGATAATAATCAATCTACAGCCCAAAATGTATGTATTCTTAGTTCATAAAAACTATGTAATCTGTAAGAACTCTGTAAAAATGTGTATCTACCAAATGTGTCTCTTTTCGTACTCAAATGATCCTGTTGTCCACTACAGTGAAAAAATAAAATTAAAATGTGGAAATTGTAGGATGCTTTTTTAAACCCTAAACAGTTATTGAATCACAAAAAATATGATTAGGAAAAACAATATTTTCCTTGGTTCTCAGGAGGATATGAGTAAATTAATAGACGACATTCACTGCAATAAACCTATCTCAAATATAATCGCATAATTTACACAGACCTATCGCGGACTTTCGTGTGAAAAGGCGTCCCATCGTCTGTTTTGTCAACGAGCTCAAAGTATTCCAAACACTTGTGGTAACCAACTGATCCCAATAATGTAGGTAGCCATGTAAACGATGCCCACTCTGGTATGTTCTATAGCGAACTGTCTGGGACTCGTTGTTTCCCTGTTTACTACTCAAATATACTTTACTTATTAAGTCAAAGACGAAATTAACTGCAATAAGCTGGTCTCAAATATATTAGCATAACTAGGCTACACAGAACCATAACTAGGCTACGGAGCGCTCTCTGAAATAAGCGCTCGTATCGTCGTATTCCACCGAATCGAGTTATCTCATCACACCTGTGGTTTGTGTGTGATAAATAGACTTCCCAGCATTACAGTATTCATAGGCTGTGTCAAATATGTAATTAGTCACCCATATGTTTACCAGTAGGCCTACTTAGTGTTGAACTTATTCTCTGCAGCATAGGTAACTCTGGGTTTTCTTTTCCTGTGGCGGTCCTCATGAGAGCCAGTTTCATCATAGTGGTGATGGTTTTTGTGACTGCACTTGAAGAAACTTTAAAAGTTCTTGACATTTTCCAGATTGACTGACCTTCATGTCTTAAAGTAATGATGGACTGTCATTTCGCTTTGCTTATTTGAGCTGTTCTTGCCATAATATGGACTTGGTCTTTTACCAAATATAGCTATCTTCTGTATACCACCCCTACCTTGTCACAACAGAACTGATTGGCTCAAACACATTAAGAGGGAAATAAATTCCACAAATTAACTTTTAAGAAGGCACACTTGTTAATTGAAATGCATTCCAGGTGACTACCTCATGAAGCTGGTTGAGAGAATGCCAAGAGTGTGCAAAGCTGTCATCAAGGCAAAGGGTGGCTACTTTGAAGAATCTCAAATATAAAAATTATATTTGTTGAACCCTTTTTTGGGTTACTACATGATTCCATATGTGTTATTTCATAGTTTTGATGTATTCACTATTATTCTACAATGTAGAAAATAGTACAAATTAAGAAAAACCCTGTAATGAGTAGGTGTGTCCAAACTTTTGACTGGTACTGTATAACAAGACCAAAAACAGTATAATCACAATTTTCTGGGGGAAAAGAATACATTGTAAACTTTTCCATTTCCAAATGAGGAATGAAGAACATGTATTGACATTGTCTGTAGAAAATCCCCTCTGAACCCTCTCTGACCCTGGGAGTTAGGGAGACGTTTGTGATTATCAGGCTGCATCAAGAAGTTTACCACCCCCCCCCCAACCAGAGCCTGACTATTGTCTTGCAGTAGAGGGCAATTCACACCCGAATTGTTAGGGAGGTTACTAGGGAGCCTTCTGGAAGAGTTCCAGAGATTACAAACACTCCCTTACTCCCAGGGTCAAAGAGGGCTCAGAGGGGATTCTCTACAGTATCATTGTAGTACAGTAGCATGGGCTAGCTAGATGGTGGTTGGTAGGATAAAGTGACTTGATTTGAACAGTAAAATATATAGTAATAACGCTTACAATAGGTCGGGTGGGTACATTGCAGTTAAGTAAAGTAAGAGGTAGTTGTTGTTGCATAGAAAGTAGAAACAGTTGTGTGTGTGATGTATGGAAAAAGACAGCTTCAATCTTGACAAAAGGCAATATTTTATTACCATGTCTCCTGTGAACAACCTGCAACACTCACGCACACTGACACTCCAACACACACTCATTTGCTCACACACATATAACAAGCACACTCACATACAATCATCATGTACGCTGCTGCTACTCTGTTTATCATATATCCTGATGCCTAGACACCTTACCCCTATACATATCTACCACTATCACTCCAGTATCCCTGCACATTGTAAATATGGTACTGGAAATGACCCTGTGTATATAGCTTACCTACTTTCTCGTGTTATTATTTATATTTCTTGTGTGTTTTTGTTCTACCTTTATTTTATAGTACTTCTTTCATATTGATTACTGCATCGTTGGGATAAGAGCTTGCAAGAAAAGCATTTCACTGTACTCGTGCACGTGACATTAAAAACTTGAAACTTGATGTGTGCCACATTGACTTGAGTAGTTTGCTACTATTTTGTAAATCGAAAAATACATCCAAGTTAGCCAGCTACATTATCAAACAGTCAACACCGCAGCCACTGCTAGCTAGCCAACATTACCAGCTAGCAGTACTGTATCATTTTAGTCAATGAGAATTTTGCAACGTAAGCTTCATTTTCTGAACATTCGAGATGTGTAGTCCACTTGTGTAGCTAGCATGACTGACTTTGTGCTAGCTAGCCAACGTTTAATTACTTCTGCGTTATGAAAGGAACTAGACACGGACATGAATGATCCATTGGTAGTTTGTTGTAACCAAGTATTGGTGCTAAACCGTGTGTTATTGGATGCTAGCATGCTAGTTAGCTATGGCGTCATAGGATACGGTGCCCTGGGCGGTTTTCACAGAAGAATACTGTACCAAGTTAGCTAGCTGAATAAACTAAGTTAGTCTATTCCTGGAAACATTGAACTACTGTAGATTACAGCAATTATAATTTCTAAAGTGGAAGTTGGAAGAGTTGTATTTGATTGTTTCAGTGAAAGGCTAGTGAGGGAGGCCTCACTTCCCCAGATGTTTAGTTAATTTCATTCCGATCTCCTTTGCATTAGTGTAGCCTTTTCTGTAGCCTGTCAACTATGTGTCTGTCTATCCCTATTCTCTCCTCTCCGCACAGGCCATACAAACGCCTCACACCGTGTGGCTGCTGCCTCTCTAACCTGGTGGTACCTGCACGCACGACCCACGTGGAGTTCCAGGTCTCCGGCAGCCTCTGGAACTGCCGTTCTGCAGCCAACAAGGCAGAGTTCATCCCAGCCTATGCTACCCTCCAGTCCCTCGACTTCTTGGCGCTGATGGAAACATGGATTACCACAGAAAAACACTGCTACTCCTACTGCTCTCTCCTCGTCTGACCATGTGTTCTCGCATACCCGAGAGCATCTGGTCAGCGGGGCGGTGGCACAGGAATCCTCATCTCTCCCAAGTGGACATTCTCTCTTTCTCTCCTGACCCATCTGTCTATCTCCTCATTTGAATTCCATGCTGTCACAGTCACTAGCCCATTCAAGCTTAACATCCTAATCATTTATCGCCCTCCAGGTTCCCTTGGACAGTTCATCAATGAGCTTGACGCCTTGATAAGTTCCTTTCCTGAGGATGGCTCACCCCTCACAGTTCTGGGTGACTTTAACCTCCCTACGTCTACCTTTGACTCATTTCTCTCTGCCTCCTTCTTTCCACTCCTCTCCTCTTTTGACCTCCCCCTACTCACAAGGCAGGCAATACGCTTGACCTCATCTTTACTAGATGCTGTTCTTCTACTAATCTCACTGCAACTCCCCTCCAAGTCTCCAACCACTACTTTGTATCCTTTTCTCTCTTGCTCTCCTCCAACACTACTCACTCTGCCCCTACTCAGATGGTAATGCGCCGTCGCGACCTTTGCTCTCTCTCTCCCGCTACTCTCTCCTCTTCCATCCTATCATCTCTTCCCTCTGCTCAATCCTTCTCCCTCCAATCTCCTGATTCTGCCTCCTCAACCCTCCTCTCCTTCCTTTCTGCATCTTTTGACTCTCTATGTCCCCTATCCTCCCGGCCGGCTCGGTCCTCCACTCCTGCTCCGTGGCATGACGACTCGTTGCGAGCTCACAGAACAGGGCTCCGGGCAGCCGAGCGGAAATGGAGGAAAACTAGGCTCCCTGCCGACCTGTCATCTTTTCACTCCCTCCTCTCTACATTTTCCTCCTTTGTTTCTGCTGCTAAAGCCACTTTCGACCACTCTAAATTTCAACCCTCTGCCTCTAACCCTAGGAAGCTTTTTGACACCTCCTTCCTGCTGAATCCTCCTCCTCCTCCCCCTACCTCCTCCCTCTCTGTGGATGACTTCGTCAACTTCGTTCATCCACCTCTGGCAAGCTGGCCCCCCTACCTCTGCGGAAGCACAGTTCCCGCTCAGCCCAGTCAAAACTGTTCGCTGCTCTGGCACCCCAATGGTGGAAAAAGCTCCCTCACGACGCCAGGACAGCGGAGTCACTCACCACCTTCCGGAGACACTTGAAACCCCACCTCTTTAAGGAATACCTGGGATAGGATAAAAGTAATCCTTCTATCCTCCCCCTACCCCCCCCCCCCCCCCCCCCCCCAAAAAAATAATAATAAAATAAAATAAAAACAATTGATACATTGTAAAGTGGTTGTCCCACTGGCTATCATAAGGTGAATGCACCAATTTGTAAGTCGCTCTGGATAAGAGCGTCTGCTAAATGACGAAAATGTCAATGTAAATGTAGGTTGGCCTAAACTGGTTTTGATTACCATGTGTGTGGTGGCTGTGATTAGGGAGCAAGAACTCTCAGTGCGGTTTCAGCATCAGAGTGGGAACATTCATTTTGTCTTTTTCGAGCTACAGTGGTAAGGAGTAGGAGTCAGAATCGGGACCGGTGTGCAGCTACAATCTCAGCCTTGTCTGGTCTTGGAACACTGGCTATGTTCTTGGGTGGTCGTCATGGTAGTTGTACATGGGAGTGCGGCTCCTTGTACACCATTGTCTTGTCCTTCCGTCTTTTCAGCACACGCTCTAATAGGTCCAACCGGAAGCTCTGTTTTGTTGGCTCGTACATTTTCTTAGCAACCCAGTCTTTGGTTTGTTTTGGGGAAAAACATACAGTACCTGGGTGTACCGGAGGAGAAATTAAACAGCAATTAGACATTCTCACATCCGCATAAGATTTACACACTAAGTCTGCCTTGTATACAGTGGCGATTTTAGCATGTAAATCTTGGTGGGGCAATTTCCCCATTTATTTTATTTTTATGCATGCCAGTAAAGCCACCACACAACAAAATACAAAACAATAGATTAATTGCACTATAACAGTGACAAACGGTGCCCACAAACTGTTAGGGCCTTGTCACGTTCGTTGAGTACAGGATTGGACCAAGGTGCAGCGTGGAATGCATACTTGTTTATTCAAAAGCAACCTAACGTGAAGCTCACAATGGCTATACACAAACAAGCCAAACAAGAGTCAAGATCCCACAACTAAGGTAGGCAAAATGGCTGCCTAAGTATGATCCCCAATCAGAGACAACGATCGACAGCTGCCTCTGATTGGGAACCACACCCGGCCAACATAGATATACACCACATAGATATACACATAGAAATTCACACCCTGACCAAACCAACGAGAAACAACAGGCATTTAAAGGTCAGGGCGTGACAGTACCCCCCCCCCCCCCAAAGGTGTGGACTCCGGCCACAAAACCTAACTTAACAGGGGAGGGTCCGGGTGGGCATCTAGCCTCGGTGGCGGCTCCGGCTCCGGGCGTGACGTCCTCTCCCTTACTGCCTCCCTGTTGCATCCCTGGTCCAGTCTGGACCTCGGCGCGATGCTTCCCCTCTCAGTCCTCCCACGATGCACCAAGCCCTGTCTGGACCCTGGTGTGGGAAGCCCCGACCCTGGAGAGGGGCTGACGTCTGGGCCTGGACCGGTAATCCCCCCGCGATGCACCAAGCCCTGTCTGGACCCTGGTGTGGGAGGTCCCGACCCTGGAGAGGGGTTGACGTCTGGTTCTGGAGTGGAGCCGCTGACCGGAGCTGAACTGGACCCCGGTGGAGCGGACTGCTCTGGCTCCGGACTGGAGCAGCTGACCGGGGCTAGACTAGGCACCGGTGGAGCGGACTGCTCTGGCTCTGGACTGGAGCAGCTGACCAGAGCTGGACTGGGCACCGGTGGAGCGGACTGCTCTGGCACTGGAGTGGAGCAGCTGACCGGAGCTGGACTGGGCACCGGTGGAGCAGACTGCTCTGACACAGGAGTGGAGCAGCTGACCGGAGCTAGACCAGGCACCGGTGGAGCGGACTGCTCTGGCACCAGCTGTACCGGGCTGGGGACACGCACCACTGGTCTGGTGCGAGGCGAGGAGCAGGCATGGGCCGTGCCGGACTGGAGACACGCACCACTGGTTTGGTGCGAGGAGCAGGCACGGGCCGTACCGGACTGGGAACACGCACCACTGGTCTGGTGCGAGGAGCAGGCACGGGCTGTGCCGGACTGGGAACACGCACCACTAGTTTGGTGTGAGGAGCAGGCACGGGCCGTGCCGGACTGGAGACACGTACCACTGGTTTGGTGCGGGGAGCAGGTATGGGGCGTACCGGGCTGGCAACACACACCACTGGTTTGGTGCGGGGAGCAGGTACGGGCCGTACCAGGCTGGAGACACGCACCACTGGTTTGGTGCGGGGAGCAGGTACGGGCCGTACCGGACTGGGAACACGCACCACTGGTTTGGTGCGGGGAGCAGGTACGGGGCGTACCAGACTGGGGAGGCGCACTGGTGACACAGTGCGTAGAACCGGAGCAGGATATACTGGACCTTGGAGGCGTACTGGAGGTCTGGAGTGTAAAGCTGGCACAACCCGTCCTGATTGGATGCCCACTTTCGCACAGCAACAGGCATTTAAAGGTCAGGGTGTGACAGGCCTACATAAAGCTGTCCCAACAGCAGTCCCAACACCTTACCACTGCTACACCTGGCTGTCAGCGGAGCCTTGTCTGGCAGCGAAACAGTTAATTCAGCCTCATTTACTGCCTTTAAAAAAACATAGCTAATATGGCTGACTTGCTTAAACAAATGGGGTTTCTACTGACAATTGAGATGTACAAACTATGGCATAAGGGGACGATGAGTGGATAAGAGGCAATCCTTAATTTTGATTAAGACATTAATGAGCGAGCTAGGACGGACGTAGTCAATATAACTATTTGTTTAGCACTTTTGAATTGTACAGTGACAGAGTTCAGAACATAGGCCGTTCTTACAGTATTCTCCCTGTTCACCAAGTCAGAACCGTAGGATAAATAAAGGGGGCATATAAGCAGACAATGAAAGCTCTTACAATATGTAAATGTATTCAATGATTACATTTCTCTAAAACAGGCTATAGGCTACATGTGCACCACCAAGTCAGAACAGTAGGTTAAATTAAGAGGGGAAAAGGGACCAAATTATTAGGGTGAGGCACATGGGCTACTAACAGCTTACTACACAACATACACTTACTATTACTTTCTTAGCTACAGTTTACATATCTCCCTGGCATATTACATCATTTATGCAGCAGCATACCATTTTTGGACTCACCTTGAACTTGAACAGGAAGGTGGCGCGGCGGTCCTTCGTGGGCAACTTTTGTCATCAACTTTGCCATCAATGTCTGGCATTCTCTGGATTTATGGTGCTTTCAAGACAACTGGGAACTCTGAAAAAAACTAGGTTGAATCATGATGACGTCAGTGATCTTCAGGTCGGAGCTCTAGAAAGAGGCCAGAGTTCCCGACTTGCTATTCCGAGTTGGATGACTGTTCAAAACCTATTTTCCCGGTCGGAGCTCGTTTTTTTCAGAGTTCCCAGTTGTCGTGAACTCACTGAAGTCTGAGATTTCCCAGTTTCCAGTTGTTTTGAGCGTGGCAGAAGTCACACTTGTTGTGTAATGTTTATGTTCAATGGCCGATGAGCACCGATACGTTTTATCTATAATTTCTCTTCATTATTTATCTTCATATGACAAGGATTTAAAAGGATTTGCTAGTAGATAGTCTACTTGATTCATGATGATGACTGCTAGCTTGCTAGCTAAGATTTTGAAAGTATGATGTTGACATGATCAGTCCGATCAAAGCTTCTGTAGATATTACGTGATTTGACGTCAATTTATCTGTGGCCAATGACCTTGAGCCTTCTTGAATGGGCACTTCTAATGTAACGCTATGGCAGCACCCAAGGGGATTGCATTTTCAAGCTCTACCCATAGTGACAGAACACTGAGTCAATCACAGCGCAACTAGAGAACATTACAAACCCCTAAGCTCCGTATTTTCTGCTGGCTGCCCCACCACAGAAAGCACTGAGCTAGACTGAAACACCTGCATTTTGTGAGTGGAGGCTGTTATAGCAGCAAGGGGGGACCAACTCCATATTAATGCCTATGATTTTGGAATGAGATGTTCGACGAGCGTGTGTCCACATACTTTTGGTCATGTAGTGTGTATGTATATACACAGTGCATTTGGAAAGTAATCAGACCCCTTTACTTTTTCCACATTTTGTTATGTTACAGCCTTATTCTAAATGGATTACATTATTGTTTTCCCTCATCAATCTACACACAATAACCCATAATGACAAATTGAAAACAGGTTTTTAGACATTTTTGCAAATATATAACAAATAAAAAAACAGAAATACCTTCTTTAGATAAGTATTCATACCCTTTGCTACGAGATTCGAAATTGAGCTCAGGTGCATCCTGTTTCCATTGATAATGCTTGAGATGTTTCTACAACTTCATTGGAGTCCACCTGTGGTAAATTCAATTGATTGGACATGATTTGGAAAGGCACACACCTGTCTATATAAGGTCCCACAGTTGACAGTGCAGGTCAGAGCAAAAACCAAGCCATGAGGTCGAAGAAATTATCCTTAGAGCTCTGTGACAGGATTGTGTCGAGGCACAGATCTGGGGAAGGGTACCCAAAAACCACCAAGACTCTTCCTAGAGCTGGCCGCCTGGCCAAACTGAGCAATCGGGAGAGAATAGCCTTGGTCAGGGAGGTGACCAAGAACCTGATGGTCACTCTGACAGAGCTCCATAGTTCATCTGTGGAGATGGGAGAACCTTCCAGAAGGACAAACATCTCTGCAGCACTCCACCAATCAGGCCTTTATGGTAGAGTGGCCAGACGGAAGCCACTCCTCATTAAAAGGCACATGGAGTTTGCCAAAAGGCACTTAAAGGACTCTCAGACCATGAGAAACAAGATTCTCTGGTCTGATGAAACCAAGATTGAACTCTTTGGCCTGAATGTCAAGCTTCATGTCTGGAGGAAACCTGCCACCATCCCTACAGTGAAGCATGGTGGTGGCAGCATCATGCTGTGGGGATGTTTTTCAGCAGCAGGGACTGGGAGCCTAGTCAGGATTGAGGGAAAGATGAATGGAGCAAAGTACAGAGAGATCCTTGATGAAAACCTGCTCCAGAGAGCTCAGGACCTCAGACTGGGGCAAAGGGTCACCTTCCAACAGCACAACGACCCTAAGCTCACAGCCAAGACAACGCAGGAGTGGCTTCGGGACAAGTCTCTGAATGTCCTTGAGTGGCCCAGCCAGAGCCCGGAATTGAACCCGATCTAACATTTCTGGAGAGACCTGAAAATAGCTGTGCAGCGACGCTCCCCATCCAACCTGACAGAGCTTGACAGAATCTGCAGAGAAGAATGGGAGAAACTCCCCAAATACAGGTGTGCCAAGCTTGTAGCGTCATAGCTGTAATTTCTGCCAAAGGTGCTTCAACAAAGTCCTGAGTAAAGGGTCTGAATACTTATATAAATGTAATATTTAAAGTTTTTAATCTTTAATAAATTTGCCAACATTTCTAAAAACCTGTTTTTGCTTTGTCATTATGGGGTATTGTGTGTTGATTGATGAGGGAAAAAAACAATTTAATCAATTTTATAATAAGGCTGTAATGTAACAAAATGTGGAAAAAGTCAAGGGGTCTGAATACTTTCCGACACTACCGTTCAAAAGTTTGGGGCCACAGAATTTTTTTAGAAAAGTAATTTTTCTTTCCATTAAAATAACATCAAATTGAGGCTCAGTTGGTAGAGCATTGCGCTTGCAACGCTAGGGTTGTGGGTTCAATTCCTATGGGGGGCCAGTATAAAAAAAATACAAAATAATACTTTTTTTTGAAATATCAGAAATACAGTGTAGACATTGCTAATGTTGTAAATGGCTATTGTAGCTGGAAACGGCTGATTTTTTATGGAATATCTACATAGGCGTACAGAGGCCCATTATCAGCAACCATCAGTCCTGTGTTCCAATGGCACGTTGTGTTTGCTAATCCAAGTTTATCATTTTAAAAGGCAAATTGATCATTAGAAAACCTTTTTGCAATTATGTTAGCACAGCTGAAAACTGTTGTGCTGATTAAAGAAGCAATAAAACTGGCCTTCTTGAGACTAGTTGAGTATCTGGAGCATCAGCAATTGTGGGTTCGATTACAGGCTCAAAGTGGCCAGAAACAAATAACTTTCTTCTGAAACTCATCAGTCTATTCTTGTTCTGAGAAATGAAGGCTATTCTATGCGAGAAATTGCCAAGAAACTGAAGATCTCGTACAAAGATGTGTACTACTCCCTTCACAGAACAGCGCAAACTGGCTCTAACCAGAATAGAAAGAGGAGTGGGAGGCCCTGATGCACAACTGAGCAAGAGGACAAATACATTAGAGTGTCTAGTTTGAGAAACAGGCGCCTCACAGGTCCTCAACTGGCAGCTTCATTAAATAGTACCCGCAAAACACCAGTCTCAACGTAAACAGTGAAGAGGTGACTCCGGGATGCTGACCTTCTAGGCAGAGTTGCAAAGAAAAAGCCATATCTCAGACTGCCCATCTTGGTCTTATATTTTTATTGGCCAGTCTGAGATATGGCTTTTTCTTTGCAACTCTGCCTAGATCTGTAACCTTCTATAAGATGCAATTTACATCCAAAATAAAGATTAGGGTCCTAAATAGTGAAATTCTCCTTTAAGGCAAAAATGAAAGTAGGGTGGTTGGTCAGGGTGGATGGGTGGGCTTATAACACAAACGTCTAGCACCCCAAAGGTTGCGAGTTCAACACTCATCACGGATAACATTTGCATTTTAGCAACTTTTCAACTACTTACTACTTTTTAGCTACTTTTCAACCCTTCCCCTAGCCGACCCTTCCCCTAATCTTAAACCTTTAACCTAACTCCTGAACTTAACTCTAACTCCTAACCTCGCTAACGTTAGCCAGCTAGCTAAAATTCATAACATATCATACATTTTGCAAATTCGTAACATATTATACGTTTTGCAAATTCGTAACATATAATATTAATTGTAATTCGTAACATATCATGATGGACAAATTAATACATACCATACAAAACATAACATATACTAGTTGGAGTGTCACCAATTTACGTACAGAATCATATGAAATGCTCTGAGACCAGGTTGGATTATGTTGACTTCAAATAAATAAAGAATTGGGTAGTGTGGGTAATTGGGCAGGTTAGCCACCAGGGGGAGACTCATCGAGGCATGGTGACAGAGGGAGTCTACATCATGCGGCGATGGCTCCCTCTGCTGGACGTGCCAGGTCTTGACGGGCTCTCCGGCCAGGACTAATTGGGGCTGATTATGGTTGGTGAGTAATCAAGGGGATGATTGCTCACCAGCTGGACGAGTCCCATAAAGCTGCCAGAAGGGCAGCACACAGTTGTGAGTACTGGGGAAGAGAGGTTACTCCCATATATAGTCTTGCTCAGTACCAGAGATAACGGAGGGAGCTCGGTTTTGTTCCCCACAGGATACAGCAAGACCCCGGAGCCCAGAAGACGGTATCCCGGAGGACGTCTCCTGGAGGAGACCTATTCTTTTCTCTTAGTTTATTATTTAAATAAACACCCTTGAAACCGAGCAAATACAATTCAGTCCGTGTCTGATCTGTGTAAATGTCTTGACCAAACCCCCTGGTCTGCCACAGTAGGTAAAGGGTCTTATTGAACATGTTGAGAAGTTCGATATTGCTTATGTGGAAGAATTACCGACAGTGTCGAAATCTATTCTTAATTCTGACTGCATATTTATTTGATAAAAATACATGCACTTAAAATAAACGGCCACTGACCAATGGCGAGCATCAATATGTTTAACTTGATATCAGAAAACGCCCTGAATTGCGGTCTGCAATTACACCTTTCTCCCTTGCCCTGTTCTAGAGAATGTTGTGTAAAAGCAGAGGAAGAGGCGAAGCGAAAGGTTTTACTTCGCCCAAAATCTGTCCACGAAAATAAGCCCAGGAAGTATGGAGGTCAATGAGTGTCGAATTTCAAAAAACAAAACATTTCATTGCTAATTTGCTACGTGAGGCTTATTTGATTTACATTTACATTTTTTTTTTTTTTTTTTTTTTTACATTTGATCGAATATAAGTTTCATAATGGTTAGGTTGTTACAAATGCACTGATATAAGTGGATGAACCGTGGCATGTTGGCAACTTTGAAAATAAATGACTTTATATCGGAGTTGTGCCTGTAGTCATTAATATAGAGGACCCATCATGGATATAACCCATTTTAGCATGGATATTGCCATTGAGGGCTTCCACCATTTTAAAGTAGTCAACTGGGTGGGGATTCCTATGAGTTGGACTCTGACTAGAGGGAGTACAGCTACGACTGGAAGTGACTTTTTCGTAGCAGGTTAGGAGACTTAGGTTAAGGTTAGGAAAAGGGTTAGGGTTAGCTAAAATGCCCTTCTAACCTGCTACGAAAAGTCACTTCTGGTCGTAGTTGTACTCCCTCTAGTCACAACCTATCAGTTGGGAGCAATCAGCCAATGAAGAATAAAATGTACTATTTTAAAATGGAGATAGCCTCAATGGCGCTGCCCATGCTGTCACAGACGGTATAATGGCACAGATACAAAGAATCCTTTATCTCTATGGCCTGTTGTTCACACACGTATCATCTGCCCTCTCATTGGCTAGAACGGTCCCACCTGATCTCGCTTCCTCCCGCCTGCCTTCCATCTTTGAGGACATGTATTTCCATTGTATTTTGTCAATATAATAGACAATCCTTGGTAAAATGACTCTGCAACATATCTTTGAGTGTATACAGTATATAGACATACTATAGCTATATAGACAAAACGGACAAAAAAAATTACAAACCAATATGGTTATGAATTATTTAACATTTGTGAATCAGAGCTTTACATGGTACCAAATATCTCTATTGTCAGCCTTGTTGACATTTGATACTGTTAATTAAAACACTGAAAAAACAATTATTGTCTCTGTTGTTATAATGTATCAACCCATGGTGAACAGGCAGACTATTTTTTTTGCTTGTAAATAAGTGTTTTTCACCACATATAACATTTATTGTTTATTTTTAGCAGACGCTCTTATCCAGAGCGACTTACATGAGCAATTAGGGTTAAGTGCCTTGCTCAAGGTCACATCGACAGATTTTTCACCTAGTCAGCTCAGGGATTAGAACCAGCGACCTTTCGGTTACTGGTACAACGCTCTTAACCTCTAAGCTACCTGCCGCCCCACAACTTCTTTTCAGTTAGTCTACACACAGAGCTGCATGATGCTTTCCACCTCAATCCATGGAAACTGGGTCCTGTACTTTACTTGTCTTCAGTACTGACACAGCAGTCTTGGGCTACAGTTCAACGTTTTTACCCAGTCACAGCCAGTCTGAAGAATTCACACAAGTGGGGTTTTAAATCCTTGACTGCAATGCCAAGATCTTTATGTAGCCTAGGCCACTAGTATTGTTTTGAACCACTGATATTCACAGGTCTATTTGGCAGTTGGATGTGAAGAAGCCTTGAGGAAAGCCCACTCCAATCAAAGCTCAGACAGTCCCAGCTGTGTCTCTTTGGCCAACCACTCGCCATAGTAGGCGGCCTTGCTCCTTGTTCCATCCTTATTCACTTTGTGCTCGTCCTTTTAGGAGTAGTAGGAGACTAATGTGTACTTCCTCGAGACAGAATGTCCTCCATTCTCTGATTTCCTCAGTAGCTACTCTCATGCCCTGTCAGGATGTACAAGTTGCTTAAGGCAGATGGATTGTCCGTGAGAGTACTCTGCAAGATAATGTCCCTGAGGAATAAAAGCATATGTTAATGTACATTTTTTATTTTGCTTCAGTAATTTGACAAATGTTTTGCTATCGAATTGCTATCAAACTCCCATAATTAAGAGACATGCCTTGAGGTTCCCAAGACTCTGAATATTCGACTTTCATCCGTGATCTCTTGTGTAACCTATGAAAAATGTCACAAACGTCACAATGTTATTTTATTGTCAATATGAGAGTTGACAATACAGTCTGACAATACAGAAAAGCTGGACTGGTGTTTTTTCTGCATTACCTCATCACTATGCAAGCTTCTACCTTTAAGCCCATGCTTCCAGAAGGCCAGAACACTGTCCTGCAAACATACTGCAAAGAACAATTTAGTCGCCTCCAATCCAAAGACACAAAGCTAAATGATTAGAATGCAGCACTCATCCATTCCCTTACCAAGAGTCTCAATGGAAAAGTCAAAAGTCAACTTTGAGGTCATCCCTTTGCTTGGATTGCCATCCAGGTTCACAATTTTCACAGTGTCTGCAAAGGTACAATGGGGAAATGGTCACAATTCAATCTTGCATTTTTTCTTCATTCAAGGGTCTTTACCACTCTGAATAGAACACTAGCACATTCAATGTTCCTGATGAAATTATACTGAAAGCAAAGTATTGAAAGAAAGAAGGAACTCACTCTCCAGAGCGATCAGGACTGTGTCTCTGTCCAGCTGAGTTACGTGCATCACCTTCAGAGATTGACTACCTGTGAAAACGTTACATAAACAATAACATCACAGCTTGCACACTGCTCGTCTGTTCTAGATCAGTGGTCACCAACCGTTGATCGCGATCGACTGGTCGATCGTCAAGGCATTCCTAGTCGATCAAATCGAGTGTGCCTACTGCGCTGGCCAAATATGGATAGCTCAAATCACCATGCCTACAGCTTCTATGACCACAGCAAAACGTATCCCCTCTCTCTGGTCAGTTTCACCGGAGGAAAGGAAGGAGAGAGTCTAATGCGGTGTTCAAAACAACTGGGAACTCGGAATCTATAACTTCCGAGCGTTCAAGACAACTGGGATCCGACTGGGACATTTTTCTTTAAACAGTCATCCAACTCAGAATTTCAAGTCTGACCTGAAGATGACCGACGTCATGATTTGACCTCGTTTTTTTCCCGAGTTCCCAATTGTCTTGAAATCACCATGACCATCAGATGCAGGTACCATCAGTAAAATAAAAAAGTTAATTATTTCCAAATTATTTATAACAACTGATCTATTTTGTTATCAAAGCTAAAGTTTTTTTAAATATAATATGGTCTGAGAAGAACAATATTGGCAGGCCAGGCATATAGCCAATATGCTGTGATAATGTATTAGGCCTACTGCACAAACTTCATTCCTACCATTGGAGTTATCCTTTTTAGATAAAACTATACTAAATATATTCACCTAATAATTGATTAAAACACTGTTTTGCAATGAATGTCTACAGTAGCCTCAGCAGCAGTCTGTAGGGTAGCACCAATCAAAATATCAGAGAATGAATCTAGTACTGAAAGCATAAGCTACGGCTAGCTAGCACTGCAGTGCATTCAATGTGGTGAGTAGTTGACTCAAAGAGAGAGAAAGACAATAGTTGAACAGTTTTGAACAAATTAATTTCTTCCAAAATTAAGGAGAAGCGAGAGAGAGAGAGAGAGAGCTAGCTATAGTTGGTTGTATTTTTTAAAAACGTTCCCTTTCACTTAGCTAGAGAATGCAGCTAGCTAGTTTAGCCTACTCAAACACCCGGCTCAAACAGAGAGGGACGGTATGTTAGCTAGCTGGCTATGGCTATCCAACACTATCCAGCACTGAAGTCCACAAGCAAAGGAACAAGGTGAGAGGAGCAGAAGGCATAGATGGTAGCGAGAAGGAATTATATATAACGAGCAAAGTGATCACGCTGTTTTCATGTGGCTGCTATGAAAGTGAACTGTGTTTGCGTGTGATCAGAGTTGTATTCTGTCCTTGAGCTGTTCTTGTCTATTAATGTTCTGTATTATGTCATGATTTGTGTGGACCCCAGGAAGAGTAGCTGCTGCTTTTGCAACAGCTAATGGGGATCCTAATAAAATACAGCCGATTCTGTTGATAAACGTTTCTTAAACGGAAGCAAACGGAACGAAACTGTCACACCCTGATCTGTTTCACCTGTCTTGTGATTGTCTTCAACACCCACCAGGTGTCTCCCATTACCTCATGTGTATTTATACCTGCGTTTTCTGTTTGTCTGTTGCCAGTTCGTCTTGTCCCGTCAAGTCCTACCAGTGTGTTCCCGTGCTCTAGTCTTTGCTTTTTCTAGTCTTCACAGTTCTGACCTTTCTGCCTGTCCTGGCCCTGATCCTGCCTGCTCTCCTGTACCTGCCTAACTCTGATTTGGATTACGACTCTTTGCCTGCCTTGACCTATCGATTGCCTGCCCCTTGTACTGTAATAAACTCTGAGACTCGTACTCGTACTGCCTCCTGTGTCTGCATCTGGGTCTTAGCCTGAGCCACGATAGTACGAACTGGCCATGACTGACCCAGCAGACTCGGACCAGCTTTGCAACGCTGTCTCCTCCCAAGGAGCCACCATTGGAAGACACGAGTGGTTACTACAAAGCCTTATGGAGGGACTCCATACCCTGGCAGAATGCCATGACCATGCGTTCAAGATTCCCAACTAGGCAGCAAGCCACAACAGTAACCCCCCAGCCTCTCCCTCATCTTTGAGCTGCAGCCTTCTTCATTCCCCTTGGACCGCGTGAAGATAGAGTACTTGATAATGCTGATGTCCGGGAGGGCCCTGCCTGGGCTATGGCAGTGTGGGAGCAACAGTCCACCGTTTGCCTCAGTCTGGAGGAGTTTGTGGCGGATGTACGAAAAGTGTTCGATTCTCCATTGTCTGGGGGAGAGGCTGCTCGTAAGCTGCTCCAACTATGTCAAGACTCCCTTAGTGTGGCAGACTATGCAGTGGATTTCCGCACGTTAGCGGCTGAGAGTGCCTGGAACCCAGAAGCCCTGTTCGACACGTTCCTTCACGGATTATCAAAGGTAATTAAAGACGAGCTCGCAGCCCGGGAGCTGCCCATGGACCTCGACTCCCTCATAGCCTTGACCATCTGGATCGATGGGCGGCTACGGGAACGTGGGAAGGAGAGGGGGTCTGATCCCTGTCGCCCTCGCTCGTCCTCAAATTCCACTTCGCCTCTGAGGAATCCCGGAAATCCCCGAAGTCTACATTTCCAAGAGAGTCCGGTGTCACCCGAGTTCCCTCTGACATCACCGAGGGCTGCCGACTCGCCTCCTCCGGAGCCCATGCAACTGGGCAGGGCTAGATTGTCTCCTGCTGAGCGCTTATGCAGACTGAACGCTAAGAGCTGTCTGTATTGTGGAGCTACGTGACATTTCTTATCTACCTGCCCATTAAAAGACCAGGCTCATCAGTAGGTATGAGTACACTGGTGAGCCGTAAGGGGAGTGTCCAATCTCCCTCTACTCGTAACCCCCTCTATGCTACCCTGTTGTGGGGAGACCAGTCCAAATCCATCCGGGTGCTCATTGACTCTGGGGCCGACGAGAGCTTTATGGACACTACCCTGGTGTTGGAGCTGGGTATCTCCACTCAACCCCTTTCCATCCTGATGGACGTCAGAGCGCTGGATGGGCGCTCTATGGCAGAGTCACTCACAATACGGTTCCTATCAACCTGCGAGTGTCAGGCAACCACATTGAGGTGATGCAGTTTCTGCTCTTGGAGTCTCCTCATGTACCCATGGTTTTGGGGTTTTCATGGCTCCAGAGGCACAACCCCCTAATCGACTGGGCTACGGGTTCCATCATGGGTTGGAGTCCACTTTGCCATGCCCATAGCCTGAAGTCGGCACAGCCTGTCCTGGGACGCCTTCCTGTGTGCTCGGAAGGAGCCTCTGACCTCTCCACCGTTCCCGCAGAGTACCAGGACCTCTGGGAGGCTTTCAGCAAGGCCCGCACCACATCTCTTCCCCCTCATCGGCCCTACGACTGTGCAATCAACCTTCTCCCGGTCACCGCACCGCCTCAGGGGTGACTTTATTCCTTTTCGGATCTGGAGACCAAAGTGCTGCAGGGATTATGCGTCCATCTGCCTCCCCCACTGGCGCAGGGTTCTTCTTTGTGGAGAAGAATGACAATACCCTGCATCCGTGTATTGACTACCAGGGTCTTAATGACATTACGGTTAAAAAACGTTACCTACTACCACTCATCACCTCGGCTTTCAAGCCTCTCCAGGGGGCGGTCATCTTCACCAAGTTGGACCTTCAGAACGCCTACCATCTGGTTTGGATACGGGAAGGAGACGAGTGGAAGACAGCCTTCAACACGGCTAGCGGGCACTACGAGTACCTGGTGATGCTGTTCGGTCTGACCAACGCTCCCACAGTGTTCCAGCCCCTGGTCCCATTTATCCTTGGACTTCGTCAAGGGTCTCCCTCTATCAGAGGGCAACACCACCATCCTTACGGTGGTGGATAGGTTTTCCAAAGCCACCCATTTTATCCCCCTTCCTAAGTTGCCCTCAGCTAAGGAGACGGCCCAGCTCAAGTTGCAGTATGTCTTCCGGATCCATGGACTTCCGGTCGACATGGTCTCCGATCACGGTCCACAGTTCTCATCCCCGTTCTGGAAGGCATTCTGCACCCTCATTGGGTCGTCGGCCAGCCTGTCCTCTGGTTTTCATCCCTAGTCTAACGGCCAGTCGGAACGAGCCAATCAGGACCAGGAGATGACTCTTCGTTGCATCGTCTCCACCAATCCCACCACCTGGAGCCAGCAACTTGTGTTTGTGGAATATGCCCGCAACACCCTTCCCTGTTCTGCTACTGGTCTCTCGGCTTTTGAGTGTTCCCTGGGATATCAGCCCCTGCTCTTCCCGGAGCAAGAGGAAGATGTCAGCATACCTTCTGCCCAGATGTTCGTACATCGCTGTCGCCGTACCTAGAAGAGAGCCCGGGCCGCTTTTCTCAAGACCACCTCCAGGTATCGACGACAGGCGGACCGCCACCGGACCCCTGCTCCCCGCTACCGTCTTGGGCAGAGGGTATGGCTTTCCATTTGGGATCTGCCCCGCCGGTGGAGTCCCGCAAACTTTCCCCACGTTTTATCGTCCCTTTCCCCATCTCTAAGGTCCTTAGCCCCTCTGCTGTTTGCCTTCTGTTGCCCCACACCCTCCGTATACATCCCACATTCCATGTGTCTAGAATTAAACCCCTGTCTCACAGCCTTTTGTCTCCTGTTTTTCTGTTGCCAGTTCGTCTTGTCCCGTTAAGTCCTACCAGCGTGTTCCGGTGTTTCCTGTGCTCTAGTCTTTGCTTTTTCTAGTCTTCCCAGTTCTGACCTTTCTGCCTATACTGACCCTGATCCTGCCTGCTGTCCTGTACCTGCCTGACTCTGATTTGGATTACAACTCTTTGCCTGCCTTGACCTACTCATTGCCTGCCCCTTGTACTGTAATAAACTCTGAAACTGGTACTATCCGCCTCATAACTGTTTCTATTAGGTTAATGTTATATTTTTTATGTCATGTTTAAAACAAATTCTGAGCGGTAGATCTCGGCTTGCTTTTTGACTGTGAAAGTGATCTTGACTCAGAAAAGGTTGGTGACTACTGGTCTAGATTAAACTAGATAAAATATCAAAATATTGATGGAGGTACCTGTCTGGCCTCTGGGTGTGTCATTCAGGTGGATGATGTCAAAGTGGACCTGCTCACAGGTCTTGACAGGGGCCTGTAGCCTACTCACACCCACACACACCTGTGGCAGCTCCTCTGTCTCCAGGACCAGCAGTTCAAAGATGGGGAGGGTTTCTGGGAGACTCACAGCGATATGCTGAGAGGGAGAGGAGAAAGCGGAACGGACAAGAATGCTTTGTGATGCTTTTCTATTTAAAAAACACAACGCTAACATTGTATAGAGATGCATTGGGAACACACACCTTGAGTTGCATGAACTTCTGAAGGGGCTCGTACCACAGCAGCAGGACAAGGCCAGTTGGTACCACAGCACACAAAAATGTGCTGTCAGTGTACGGGTTACGCACTGAGAAGAATAGATAAGGCAGAAGAGAGAGAGATATGTCATCTTAGACATAAATACTGTACAGTACATCTCCATTTTAGACTAAAATAACATGTTCCTTACCAACGCTGCAGCGTCGACAGCCTTTGGTGTCTGGTATCTTTCCAGACTCAGAAAACTTTCTACAAAGAGAACACATTAACATGACATCTTTTTTTTCCTGTACAATTTCCAGGATGATTTCTGTACAATTTCCTCTCACGCTAATATCAGTGAAAAGCAACATTGCTTGGGTATTTTCACTACGGCCTCTCTCTGCCCAGGAGTGGGGTGTCCCTACCTTGAGTTGATCCTCTGAGTGAGGCGGTGGGTGTTGATGGACAGGTGGCCCTGCCTCTTCGGGAGGTGTTGATCAAACAGGGTGGTCAGCCTCCGGGAGCACAGCTGGGATGATTTCCCTACGGAGCACAAAGACAGTCAACACACATCTAGATAGAACATACTGATAAGGTGTGTTGTAATTGTTGGTGTTGTGAGGGACACTGAGGGCCCTACCTGAGATAGACATTAGCACATTGTTCATGACATACAGCCAGCTGCACCTCTGGGGTAATAACTGAAAAACACAGAAAAGCTTTTTAAAAACAATTTTTTTGTTTTTCTACATTTATTTGATCTTATTGTATAATTGGTGGTACCTTCTCCATGGTGTCCTCATGGAGCTCGTTGAGGTTCAGGGTGTAGATGCCCTCCTCTGTCCCCAGGATGAGGTGTTGATCTGAGGGAGGATAGTCAGATATTCTCCCTGAGATCTGACTGGTTTGACAGAAGCTCTATTTACTGATTATTATCCTTTGTAACCTGTGCTTACCTTTGGTCTTTGGCAGGACCCATGTGACAGCGCAGTGGATCTTTAATGGACAGCCATTAAACACCTTGGAAAAACAGGCCCCCATCTAGAAAATATTGTGTGGTTCAATATGTATAATTTCAATGCATTATTTTCATATTGGTGGCTATATATCCAGGCATCTTCACTTACATGGACTTTGGGTGTGGGTGGAAGTCCATGGCAATCACCTCTCTGAAGAAGAAAAAAATCCACAGAATTATCTGTCGTCGTGTGTGCACAAGAGATGCATTTAATAGGTGTGTCAGTAACTTGTCTGATGGTGACCCACCACGTCCTCAGTTTTCCTCCTGAGTGTGCTCCATTCTGGAGCCAGTGGTGGCTGCTGGGCCTTGGAGGGTGTCTTTCCCACCCTCTGTCTCTCTGGCTCACTGCCCTCTGCAGGAACACACAGACCCATCACATTTACATATACATTTACGTCATTTATGGATTTGAGACTTTTCTAAATTGATCATGCAGATTTACATAATTAATAGTTGATGTCACTACTTTTCCACAATGACTTCATAGATTGTTTTAGTTAGTGTTTCTGTGTGTACAGGATGTGTTGTGTGTGAGTGGATGCTGTACCTTCAGAGGGAGAGGAGCAGTTGGAGGAAAGTGTGAAGTCAGAGAAGATGGTTTCAGCAAAGATGGTAGAGTTGAAGAGAGATGGGTCAGCCAGGGTGGAGTCTGTGAATGGAGGTGTGACATTGGGACGGGTGGAGTCACAGTTGACAGTAGATTCTATGGTGCTAGTAGAGTCAGTGGATGGGGAGATGGTATGCCTTGTGGCAGGACTGAGGACCCCACTCCTCTTCACCGTGCCAGATTTATCCATATCCTCATCTTCAGGAGAGTGCTGCAACAGATGAACACAGATGCTGGTGCGGTTCCACAGAAACAGTGTTGAGTGCCTGATAGGTTAAGATAATAACGTCTGTAGTTCTCTCTCACCTCAGCAGAGGGCGCTCTCTTTATGGTTAACCTCCTGCAATGGATATCAAACAGACAGAAATATACTATGTTATGGGAATTAACATATCTAGTGGTCTGGATGTGCAGTATTGTTTTAAATTCCAGATGTGCAGAAATATTTTAAATTCCTTTGCATTCAGCTTACTTGGTATGTTTGTTTGTAATGGGAATTAGATTTTGTTCCCTTTTGCCTTTGGTGTGTTATTGGTGAGGTAGGTAAGTGCTATAAAGAGATGTATATAGACAGTTTTATAGCCTCACCTTTCAAGCAACGCTTCCTCAACACACTCCAGTAGACTCCTGCACCTCAAATGTAGAGTAGATGAAGTTATTACTGCCTTCGTTAGTAATTTATTACGGGTGATTTGACATGGGAAGTAAAATAAACAGTAGCTTACGAGGAGTTATTTTCATCTCCTGTAATGCTCCATTCATCATATGATCCCTGTTGGGGAAAATATGTTTATGTACTGACAATTTGACAAATAAATGGATTGTTTTTCCATGTTGAACATGACGTTTGTATAACATAGAGGTTAGACACAGATGATAGGCTATTTACCAGGTCAGGAGAGGGCTCAGTCTCCTTCCTCATGGGAGGGCCAAATTTTAGCAGAGCAACTGGAAAACACAGTCACATAATCCCCACATATACATATGATCCAGAATAACACCTTTAAAATATTGAACACTGTACTAGAAAATCATCCTGATTATCATCATCATTTTCTGTTATGAAAATTACCAGTAAACCAACACCACACACTTGTTCTCACACTACTCTCTTTCATTTTATTTGAGTGGATGCTCAATCTTGGTGCCAGTGACTATCCCCTTGTGTCCTCCTGACTTTGGCTGCTTGCCACTGCATGCGGTAATGCTACTACGGCCATAACAATGGCTCATCAGTAACTCAAGAGACCTTGAGGAGCTGTGGATGCTAGGATCTGAGAGTTACTCACACTGCTCCTCAGACTGAGTCCTCTGGACCGACAGGTGTTTCCCTAAGGACTGGATCTTATCAGGGAATGCACTGCATGTCTGCAAACCCACACATACACAGTAGCATACAGATCATTAGTGACATATTTATCTTAGTAGTAGTAATCCACATAGTACAGTGTTGTGCCCAAGCATACATTTTAGGACAGGAGAGGAGAGCAGAGGAGAGGGGAGGAGAGCTCACCTCAAGATCACTCTCATCCATAGTGTGTGAGGTTTGTAGAACAGGGTTGCTGGCCATGTCCAGCAGTTCTATGGCCAGGGTCCTGGTCAGCAGCTGACTCACAAAGGGGTGCTGAGAAGAAAACAGGTAATGTGGGGAGTGTCGGTCACCTAAAGGACTACGTTCAGAAACTACATATAGTTTCTGCACTAGGGACATAAATTCAACAGGTTTTCATCAACTTTGATGCCATCTGCTTGTTCTCCTCAAAAGGATGGAACTTTTGTACCTGTAACAACTTCTCCGCAGTGGGCCGTTTGCGAGGGTTCTTGGTGAGGGATATTTTCACAAAGCTGTGAAAGTCAGCAGACCTAAACAGGAGAGAGACCACTGGTTATTACCACAGGGGCTCATGGGCTCCTAGACACTCACAGCAACATATACATTATTATTTTGTATTTATTTGTTTATTATTATTAATTTATTGGCCCGTCAACATTTTACTATTTTGTTACATATACATTATTCATACATTTTACATACATGGTACTTTTATACACAGTATTACATGTCAGAAATACAGTTTGATATACACATTAAATGGTACTCAGACATATCCGGTACAGTGGCTTGCGAAAATATTCACCCCCCTTGGCATTTTTCCTATTTTGTTGCCTTACAACCTGGAATTAAAATGGATTTTTGGGGTGTTTGTATCATTTGATTTACACAACATTCCATTCCAAGACATTTAAATGTTTCCCCTTAAACCACTCAAGTGTTGCTTTAGCAGTATGCTTAGGGTCATTGTCCTGCTGGAAGGTGAACCTCCATCCCAGTCTCAAATCTCTGGAAGACTGAAACAGGTTTCCCTCAAGAATTCCCCTTTATTTAGCGCCATCCATCATTCTTTAAATTCTGACCAGTTTCCCAGTCCCTGCCGATGAAAAACATCCCCACAGCATGATGCTGCCATCACCATGCTTCACTGTGGGGATGGTGTTCTCGGGGTGATGAGAGGTGTTGGGTTTGCGCCAGACATAGCATTTTCCTTGATGGCCAAAAAGCTCAATTTTAGTCTCATCTGACCAGAGTACCTTCTTCCATATGTTTGGGGAGTCTCCCACATGCCTTTTGGCGAACACCAAACGTGTTTGCTTATTTCTTTCTTCAAGCAATGGCTTTTTTCTGGCCACTCTTCCGTAAAGCCCAGCTCTGTGGAGTGTACGGCTTAAAGTGGTCCTATGGACAGATACTCCAATCTCCGCTATGGAGCTTTGCAGCACCTTCAGGGTTATCTTTGGTCTCTTTGTTGCCTCTCTGATTAATTCCCTACTTGCCTGATTCATGAGTTTTGGTGGGCGGCCCTCTCTTCGCAGGTTTGTTGTGGTGCCATATTCTTTCCATTTTTTAATAATGGATTTAATGGTGCTCTGTGGGATGTTCAAAGTTTCTGATATTTTTTTGATCTGTACTTCTCCACAACTTTGTCCCTGACCTGCTTGGAGAGCTCCTTGGTCTTCATGGTGCCGCTTGCTTGGTAGTGCCCCTTTCTTAGTGGTGTTGCAGACTCTGGGGCCTTTCAGAACAGGTGTATCTATATTGAGATCATGTGACAGATCATGTGACACTTAGATTGCAAACAGGTGGACTTTATTTAACTAATTATGTGACTTCTGAAGGTAATTGGTTGCACCAGATATTATTTAGGGGCTTCATAGCAAAGGGGGTGAATACATATGCACCCACCACTTTCCCATATTCATTTTCTAGAATTTTTTAAAAGTAGTTATTTATTTCATTCCACCTCACCAATTTGGACTATTTTGTATATGTCCATTACATGAAATCCAAATAAAAAACAATTTAAATTACAGGTTGTAATGCAACAAAATAGGAAAAACGCCAAGGGGGATGAATACTTTTGCAAGGCACTGTATTTGAGCTGTTCTTGCCATAATATTGACTTGGTCTTTTACCAAATAGGGCTATCTTCTGTATACCCCCTCTACCTTGTCACAACACAACTGATTGGCTCAAACGCATTAAGAAGGAAAGAAATTCCACAAATTAACTTTTAACAAGGCACACCTGTTCATTGAAATGGATTCCAGGTGACAACCTCATGAAGCTGGTTGAGAGAATATCATGAATGCGCAAAGCTGTCATCAAGGCAAAGGGTGGCTATTTGAAGAATCTCAAATATAAAATATATTTTGATTTGTTTAGCACTTTTTTGGTTACTACATGATTCCATATGTGTTATTTAATAGTTTTGATGTCTTCACTATTATTCTACAATGTAGAAAATAGTAAAAATAAAGAAAAACCCTTGAATGAGTAGGGGTTCTAAAACTTTTGACCGGTAGTGTACATTATTAGTTCTGTAGCTCATATTACTTTTTAATTGTAAACTAACTTCTACCATTTGGTCTTGTCCTTCAGTTTGGGAGGCTGGAAGCTTCCCTTTGACATCACCATCAAGGCCCTGGGGGGGAAAAATCGAAATCTCATGATGCAGTGATCATTATCCAAATCTGATCTGTTAATATGACTGGATACAATAACTAGATTTAACTTAAACATTGTTATTACAGAATCTGTGTAATTATAATAATGAGAGGTGAAATCCCAGCAACTGTGCCCTCACCTCATGGGGTGCATGTCAAACATGGGAGGCTGAAGCTCTGCCAGCTCGATAGCGGTGATGCCCACTGCCCAGATGTCACATAGCTGGTTGTACCCGCCTTTCTTCTCCACTGCTGCCACCTCAGGTGCCATCCTAGAAGAGCAAAGCTGCCCGTGGATAACTATGGTAAACCATGACAATGGGCCATGTTTTGGTGCCATGGATGGACTTAGATCACTCACCAGTAAGGCGTGCCTATGAAGGACTTTCTCTTGGCAACGGAGGCATTGATCTCAGCTGCAACGCCAAAATCCGCTGGAGGGAAACAATGGTGTGAGAGAGGTGGAGACAATTATTTTAGTAAATCTTTAAAATAAAAATATTTACTTAAGGACTAAGTGTGTACGCGGGAGAGGGAGAGAGGATATGTGAGAGTGAGTGACAGTGTGAGGATGGAGGACAGTCACTGACCCAGTTTAACATCTCCTCGCTCTGTCAGAAGAACGTTGGCTCCCTGTTAAGAACCCACAGTGACACAATGAGTGCACCGTCTCACGCTCTCCCTTTGGGACAGTCGCAAGCTCCAAATACACACATACATTTACACTTGCATATTTGCAAAAATACATTTCTGTAAGTATGAAGTAGTTCCAAAGCGCCAGACCAAATGATTCAATTCAAATGAGTTGTAGAGCAAATTGTTTAAATGTTTTGTATTCAACAGGATTCTATACATTACCTTTATGTCTCTGTGCATTTTTCCAGTCTCATGTAAGTGATGCAGTCCCTGCAAACACAGAAAACCCAATGACAGTGGTATCTCAGCGCAACAGTCAAGCACGAGGTTTATGAATTTACGATGTAAGTAATGTTACATCCAAATGGCAAGTTTCACAATAGAAAATTGTTAAATGCTTTATCCAATTAATAAAGCTGCATATCATTTCATTCTTACCTGTAGTGTTTCCCTACACACATATGCAATCTGCCTCTCATTCAGGGGGCCTGTAACTATGGAAACATAACATTTAAGTCTGTCAGGGCCAACATTGAAAAAGAGAATATGAGGTACACAGTAACTGGTTGAATCTTTACTTGAAACACTGGACGATGCCATTCATATACACTATCAATCAGGGTGGGGGTTAGGGGGGATGACATGTTCTCCAACTGTACCATGATAAATGTCCTGCAGGGAACCTCCTCCACAGTACTCCATGCAGATCCACAGCTTGTTATTTCTACCAAAGGAAGAGGCACACCGTTAAAGGAATACCTCATTGAGTTTCATATCAAGTTTTAACGTTTGATTGCAGACCAAACCTGAGGTAGCTGCCGAAATAGGCCACAATGTTCTTGTGAGTGCATTCTTTAATCATGGTGATCTCCTGTTGGATAGATGATATATCATCACCTGAAGAGAGAGACGAGCAAACTCTAATTTATATTCAGGAATACCGCGACTCAATGTGATTAAGACAAAAACACAATCATACTTTGGGATATCATAAATATCCTACCAGGATCTAGTTTTACAACTTTGATTGCTGATACCACAGATGTCTTGATGTCTCGTGCCTATAGAGAAGAGAGTACACATTTTTTTGAGGTTTTCCTGATCATTTGACATTGTGATTTCATTTTTTGCTGTGAATGTTATGGGTACTGTCATGACCTTTCAAGTCATGAGTGCCACAGACTCTCAGTTATACAATGGGAAAACGAATAATTGCCGACCACGCATGAAAGTAGTTCTAGGTATATTACATTTAAACCAGGGTATTCACAAGGAACCAAACGGAAGCAAACTGAACGAAACTGTGAGAGAACTACCTGAATTTGTCAGATAAAAACTATATATTTTGTTGCAAAACACAACTGTTTGGGCTAATGATTACACCTCAGCCGATTAGGTATGCTATTTGAGGGCCTTGTGCTCACACTTTTTTTTCCACTGAGAAAACATAGGTGATAAGGGGAAGTACACCCTTACTGTATGTCTACAGATCATACAGACACAATGCTTATGTTACCAAGCAAAGCAGTGAAAGGCCACGTGGGAACTATGAGGCCCTTGAAAAAAGACATCTGATATGGAGCGGTACTCACTTCCTGTTTTGTTTCTGTCGTAAAAGACTTGCTGTGATTAAAGTCATGTAAAAGTAATGTATCATATTGCAGCAGAACTTTTACATCCTCGACCAAATGAGGCTATTATCGCTCATCTCAGCTCAAGATCACTTTCAAGACATGCCCTAGGCAACTAATCCTTCTCTTATTTCATGATGATTTATTGTTTATCTTTTCAATAGAACAATTAATTACAGAAATCTTTCCGATACTTTACAGGGGTTTCTTGGGTATGCTGCAGTGAATAATGATAAAGTCGATTTTTGCCATATCCGAATTTAGGTCAGGGTTCTGGCCTGTGTGTAAACAGTGAGTTTCTCACGGTTTTGACACGTCTTCCTTTCTCAACAAATGTTTGGTTTCCTGTTACCAACTGCTACATTCACGAAACAATCTCATATAACCACAAACTCATGGAGTATTTATTTCTGTACCATACTTTATTAACTTTATTTGGTGTGCTGGACTTTTTTAACACCTGACCATATACAGTGCATTCGGAGAGTATTCAGACCCCTTGGCCTTTTCCACATTTTGTTATGTTATAGCCTTATTCTAAAATTGATAAAATAGTTTTTTCCTCATCAATCACAATACCCCATAATACCCCATAATGACAAAGCAAAAACAGTTATTTTTTACATTTTTGCAAATGTAAAAAAATTAATACATGAAATATCACATTTACATAAGTATTTAGACCCTTTACTCAGTACTTTGTTGAAGCACCTTTTGCAGTGATTACAGCCTTCAGTCTCCTTGGGTATGACGCTACAAGCTTGGCACACCTGTATTTGGGGAGTTTCTCCCATTCTTCTCTGAAGATCCTCTCAAGCTCTGTCAGGTTGGATGGGGAATGTCGCTGCACAGCTATTTTCAGGTCTCTTCAGAGATGTTCAATCGTGTTCAAGTCCAGGCTCTGGCTGGGCCACTCAAGGACATTCAGAGACTTGTCCCGAAGCCACTCCTGCATTGTCTTGGCTGTGTGCTTAGGGTCGTTGTCCTGTTGGAAGGTGAACCTTCGCCCAAGTCAGAGGTCCTGAGCGCTCTGGAGCAGGTTTTCATCAAGGATCTCTCTGTACTTTGCTCTGTTAATCTTTCCATCAATCCTGACTAGTCTCCCAGTCCCTGCCGCTGAAAAACATCCCCACAGCATGATGCTGCCACCACAATGCTTCACCATATGGATGGTGCCAGGTTTCCTCCAGACGTGACGCTGGCATTCAGGCCAAAGAGTTCAATCTTGGTTTCATCAGACCAGAGAATCTTGTTTCTCATGGTCTGAGAGTCCTTTAGGTGCCTTTTGACAAACTCCAAGAGGGCTGTCATGTGCCTTTTACTGAGGTGTGGCTTCCGTCTGGCCATTCTACCATAAAGGCCTGATTGGTGGAGTGCTGCAGAGATGGTTGTCCTTCTGGAAGGTTCTCCCATCTCCACAAAGGAACTCTGGAGCTCTGTCAGACTGACCATTGGGTTCTTGGTCACCTCCCTGACCAAGGCCCTTCTCCCCCATTGCTCAGTTTGGCCGGGCGGCCAGCTCTAGGAAGAGTCTTGGTGGTTCCAAACTTCTTCCATTTAAGAATGATGGAAGCTACTGTGTTCCTGGGGACCTTCAACGCTGCAGACATTTTTTGGTACCCTTCCCCAGATCTATGCCTCGACACAATCCTGTCTCGGAGCTCTACGGACAATTCTTTCGACATCATGGCTTGGTTTTTGCACTGTCAACTGTGGGACCTTATATAGACAGGTGTGTGCCTTTCCAAATCATGTCCAATCAATTGAATTTACAACAAGTGGACTCCAATCAAGTTGTAGAAACATCTCAAGGATTATCAATGGAAACAGGATGCACCTGAGCTCAAAGGGTCTGAATACTTATGCAAATAAGGTATTTCTGTTTTTATTTTTAATAAAGCTGCAAAAATGTCTAAAAACCTGTTTTTGCTTTGTCATTATGGGGTATTGTGTGTAGATTGATGAGGATTTTGTTTTTTAAATACATTTTAGAATAAGGCTGTAACGTACCAAAATGTGGAAAAAGTCAAGGGGTCTGAATAAATACTTTCCCAATGCACTGTATACTTAGAGTAAAAACTTTATCAGCATTTCCCTGCACCTTGTTAGTCTCGTAACCCGACCCTAGGCAAAATACATTGTGCGAGGCAACAAGTCTGCCTAGGGAGACTACAGCCATTCTGATGTTTAGCTCTGTATTCATGACAACCAAACATTCAATACAGTTATGGAGAGAGACCATGCAGCCTGCCTCCATGCACACATTGATGATCCTAAGGATGGTGAAATATCACTTTCTGGCAACATTATATCAGGATTTATTTATTTTTTATCTCAAAACTATTTCTAGCATTTTTGATTAATAAAACCATCACATTCTGTTTTTGAACGTTGACTGCAGTCAACATAGGACTAAGGCTAGAAATAACCATCTATTCGAACAGGTATGTGTCTGCTCAGGTCGTACAGTCATCATATGCAAAACAATCACAATTCGGGGGATGGATGCACATCCAGTAGCCTACAAAGGAGACCTACATTTCACTAAAGTTCAGAATCATATGCAAAATAGTGGAGCATGGTGAATTTAAAATACCTTAAATACATCTCCGTATGTACCACTCCCGATTCGCTGAATCAACTCGTAGTCCTCCAACGGGTTCGAGTAGGAGACACCAATTGCCTCCATCGCAGCAATGTCTGCCTTGACTCGCGCTGTCTAGCGACTAATGATGATTCTTATCCAAATGTCTGCACTTCCTCTGCAACAAACCATCAGAAGCAAAAGCCGAAATAAAAATGTCAGCTATAGACTACAGCCTTGGGATGCTCAGTGAACGGCAGCCTACCAGTGCCATGGCATTTTTGTAAATAATAAGGTATTGTTGTTGTTCCTGAATTAAGAAAATAATCAACATTTAGATTTTTTTCAGTGAAACAAAGCCATGTAAAAAAAATACTAATTGTCCACCAGTTCGGTTATAGTTGTGTTGAAATTATAGTATTTTTTCTTTCAATTTCATAAAAACATTTCTCTCTCTCTCTCTCTCTCGCTCTCTCGCTCTCTCTCTCTCTCTCTCTCTCTCTCTCTCTCTCTCTCTCTCTCTCTCTCTCTCTCTCTCTCTCTCTCTCTCTCTCTCTCTCTCTCTCTCTCTCTCTCTCTCTCACACACACACACACACACACAAACACACACACACAAACACAGCACACACATAGTAAATCCTGGGGAGAGCCAACAATTGGGAGAGCCCTTGAGGTTCTTGTGGTGATTGATTGATTTGTTGATTGACTGGGTGGTTATTAAGGTTATTAAATAGATGTAGCGAAACCACATCCATGGAAAATATATATTATGATTTATAAAAGAGAAGTATAACCCACTGTGTATAAATATGTGGTATAAGGCAATGATAATGGCTACATTTGGGGACTACGAATGTATGGCTGGCAGGTATCCTAGCGGTTAAAGCGTTGAACCAGTAAATGAACGGTTGCTGGTTCAAATCCCCGAGCCGACAGTGTGAAAATCTGTCAATGTTAACCTTAATTGCTCCAGGTAAGAGAGTCCGCTTGCTTGCGTAAAATGTAAATTGAGAGACGCCTGGTGAAGACACGCCCCTCGTTGTGCTCCAAAATACGTTATCGTTCTCCTAGCAGCAGGATGTTATGGCAGCATGTTCGCTGATTTTCTTTTTGAAATTAAGAGTAACGGGGAATATGCATTTTATGCATTTTGTACTCTAGTGCAGTACAACTGTTTTTCACAGCATTGCAAACACCTTTGAAAAAATGTATGGATAATTTGATGTATTTTATTTGTATTATTGTATTTACACTACCGTTCAAAAGTTAGGGGTCACTTAGAAATGTCCTTGTTTTTCGAAAGAAAAGCAATTTTTTTGTCCATTAAAATAACATCAAATTGATCAGAAATACAGTGTAGACATTGTTAATGTTGTAAATGGCTATTGTAGCTGGAAACGGCTGATTTTTTTATGGAATATCTACATAGGCTTACTGATAATGGTAGCCCATTATCAGCAACCATCAGTCCTGTGTTCCAATGGCACATTGTGTTTGCTAATCCAAGTTTATCATTTTAAAAGACTAATTGATCATTAGAAAACCCTTTGGCAATTATGTTAGCACAGCTGAAAACTGTTGTGCTGATTAAAGAAGCAATAAAACTGTCCTTCTTGAGACTAGTTGAGTATCTGTTGCATCAGCAATTTTTCAGCTGTGCTAACATAATTGCAAAAGGGTTTTCTAATGATCAATTAGCCTTTTAAAATGATAAACTTGGATTAGCAAACATAACATGCCATTGGAACACAGGACTGATGGTTGCTGATAATGGGCCTCTGTACGCCTATGTAGATATTCCATAAAAAATGAGCCGTTTCCAGCTACAATAGCCATTTACAACATTAACAATGTCTACACTGTATTTCTGATCAATTTGATGTTATTTTAATGGACAAAAAATTTGCTTTTCTTTCGAGAACAAGGACATTTCTAAGTGACCCCAAACTTTTGAACGGTAGTGTATACCAGCACTTCTTTTGAAAGTTAACATAAATACTGGTATGTTGAAAGCCATTGTGTAGGCTATATTTAAAGAAATACAATTGTAATAAAATGCAAATAAATGTTAATGGTTTACTCAATATGTACAATTTTAATTGGTCTCTTGTGCTGGGCAACGGGTTTGATACAGAGTGCTGGTGACTCCTTACTCCGCCCACTCCATTCACTGCAATGCAATACACTGTATATGGGATACTTATTGGGATGTGGAGAAAAAAACATTACTACCTGTCTCATATAAACTGGGGTGAGAAATACTCTGTAGGGTCTCTACTAACCAAATATGTGTCGTTTTAGAGGGGGACTGTGTCATACATATCCAGCAGCACTTCCTTTTCCACCCCCTCCATAGCCCCCAATGCAATACACTGTAATAGAATGTACATGGTATACATATTGGCTTGTGGAGATAACTTTTCTACATGTCTCAGCTAAAATGAAGTGGCAATGGGAATTACTCAGTAGAGTCTCTACTAACCAAATATGTGTAATTTTGGAGGGGGACTATGCCGTACATATACAGCATCACTCCATAGCCCCCAATGCAATATACTGCAACTTTTTTTTGCCAAAATGTATTCCATGTACAGTCTATTACAGTGTATTGCATTGGGAGCTATGGAGGGGGCGGAGAACGAAGTGCTGCTGGATATATACGACATAGTGCTCCTCCAAAACTACACATATTTGGTTAGTAGAGACCCTGCTGAGTAATACCAATCCCACTTTAGCTGAGACAGGTAGAAACGTTTTCTCTTTACAAGCCAATATGTATACCATGTACAGTCTATGACAGTGCATTATATTGGGGATATGAGGGAGGCGGAGTGAAAAGCCAGCAACACAGTCCTCCTCCAAACTCCAAAACTCATAATATTTGGTTAGTAAAGACACTACTGAGTATTTCCCACTCCACTTTAGTTGAGACAGGTAGAAAAGCAGGGGCGCAACTTTCACTGGGGACGGGGGGGATATGACCCCCACGCCCCCACATTCTGAAATTACAATTTTGTCCCCCCCCCCCCCAGTTTTATAATTGCACTGTGATACACAATGTCTGTCCTCGGTTGCAACACTCACTACCGAGTTCCAAACTGCCTCTGGAAGCAACGTCAACACAATAACTATTCGTCGGGAGCTTCATGAAATGGGTTTCCATGGCTGAGCAGCCGTACACAAGGCTAAGATCACCATGTGCAATTCCAAGCATCGGCTGGAGTGGTGTAAAGCTCGCTGCCATTGGACTCTGGAGCAGTGGAAATGCGTTCTCTGGAGTGATGAATCACGCTTCACCATCTGGCAGTCCGACAGACGAATCTGGGTTTGGCGGATGCTAGGAGAACGCTACCTGCCCGAATGCATAGTGCCAACTGTAAAGTTTGGTGGAGGAGGAATAATGGTCTGGGGCTGTTTTTCATGGTTCGCGCTAGGCCACTTAGTTCCAGTGAAGGGAAATCTTAACGCTACAGCATACAATTACATTGTAGATGATTTTGTGCTTCCAACTCCCCGCAGCAATGTTCCAACATCCAGTGGAAAGCCTTCCCAGAAGAGTGGAGGCTGTTATAGCAGCAAAGTGGGACCAACTCCATATTAATGCCCATGATTTTGGAATGAGATGTTCGACGAGCAGGTGTCCACATACTTTTGGTCAAGTATTATATGTTAGAATGCCTAGTCATGTTCATATAATCTCAGACATAAAATACTGCAGTTTAAGACCATCCATAGAACACACTATATGCCAGTTAAACTGAATATCATGCACTCAGAAATGTCATTATTCTGCTGGAGGTGTAAAACACAATACGGGACATATTTGCATATGTTATGGTCTTGTGAAAGCTGGCTGAATTCTGGCAAAGAGTATGTTCTTTTATCTCAGCATGTCTACAGATTCTCCCTGTTTTATTTGGTTGGAAATGTTGATAATGGAAACTGTTATCAGAAGAAACTGTGTAACCTAGCATTTATAGCGGCTAAGAAATGCATTGCCATTAATTGGAAGGTTGGTTATCCTCCCACAATGTCACAATGGATGGCAGAAATGTCAAGTTATGTATCACTAGATTTGATTTATTACAAGATTAAGGGTATACTGTGCAACTTTCATATGGTCTGAATGCCTTTTATGGAATACAGTACGACAAAAGGAGTCTGTATTGAAAACATGCCCACGTCAGGGGAGATACCTATTTAAGCATTCCCTAGCTGCTGGGCTGCTCAGTCCTGGCTCTGGGGGTCTGACATACTGTTGGTTGTCACTCTGGCCTTGGCCTAACACACCTGAAACCAATAATGAATGATTCACTAAGATCCTAAAGCTGAGTAGGGTGTTGGGTTGGGGTGTTGCATGGCCCTGGACCGCTAGGGGCAGGACGTGGTGACCCAGCTATATTGTGTGCAAGTAAAAATACCTCTACAGTACTATTAGGTCTATGATATTAATTATATGGAGGATGTACTGTTTCTGTGTGTTAATGTGTAGGAGGTGTATGTGTTTTTATTAAACTTTTGATTTCCAAACCTTTCCCTCAAAAAAAATTTTTAAAGATGGGAAGGAAGTTGTTGGGGAGAGAGTTGATTTATTGACTAGACTGGTGGGGGTCGGGCGTGCAGGTGGCTCGGGCTGGCTGGGCGGTCTGGCTGAAATTTGAAAATAGAAGATGTCTTAATAAAGACAATCAAAAGTTACGTCTTCGTACTTTATTTGTAAGAGTTGTTCATTTGTTAGGCTATTGGTTAAAGGTGCAACACAATATTGATTACTGAATTATCATTGATGTAGTTCAGTCTTATCAATCACTTAAACATATTTAATAATGTTCTCTTACCTACCTTGATGACTGTGGGCATTTTTGCTTACTTTTTGTTATTCTAAATAGAGATGGCTTGAAGGGCCATGGGTCACATTCAGTGCCAACCCGTCATTCCGGGCAGGTGGGGCATCAATACGTGTCACATATCAGTTTGCAAACAATGTAATTTTTTTTATAATATAGTAATTTAGTTAATAAAGCCGCTTTTCTGCTTTCTTGAGTAAGGCATCTCCAAAATGCAGGTGTTTCAGCCTAGCTCAGTGCTTTCTGTGGTGGTCAGCCAGCGGAAAATACGGAGTGTAGGTGTTGGTAATGTTCTCTAGTTGCGCCGTGATTGGCTCAGTGTTCTGTCACTCATGGGGACACTACGTCACCGCCAAGTCTAAGGGTAGAGGTCGAAAATTCAAGCCCCTTGGGTGCTGCCATAGAGTTACGTTAGAAGTGCCCATCCAAGAAGGCTCAAGCTCATTGGCCACAGATAGAATTACGTCAAATCATGTTAGATCTACAGTAGATTTAATTGGACTGATCATGTCAACATCATACTTTCAAAATCTTAGCTAGCAGTCATCATCATGAATCAAGTCGACAATCTACTGGCAAATCCTTTTTAATCCTTGTCATATGAAGAGAAATAATGAAGCGAAATTATAGATAAAACGTATTGGTGCTCATCGGCCATTGGACATAAACATTACACAACAAGTTGGAAATCGCAAATTCAACAATGAGTGGTTTGGAGGGAATCAGTGGCTAACTGCAAGCATTTCAAAGCAATCACTAGCCTGCTATTGGGTCTCTTTGACAGCATTGCCAATGTTAAAATGATAAACATTCAACATTGGCAATGCTGTCAATGAAGCATGATTTGTGCTGCGCTCAAAACAACTGTTAACTCGGAACTGTGAAATCTGACTTCAGTGAGTTCAAGACAACTGGGAACTAAGGAAGAATTAGCTCCGACTGGGAAAATACGTTTTGAACGGTCATCCAACTCGGAATTGTAAATCCGGAACTTGGGCCTCTTTCTAGAGCTATGACCTGAAGATCACTGATGTCATCATGATTCGACCTTGTTTTTTTCAGAGTTCCCAGTTGTCTTGAAAGCACCATAAATCCAGAGAATGCCAGACTTTGATGACAAAGTTTGATGACAAAAGGACCACGAAGGACCGCCGCGCCACCTTCCTGTTCAAGTGAACACAGCACAACAAGGTGAGTCCAAAAATGTATTGTATGCTGCTGCGTAAATTATGTAATATGCCAGGAAGATATGTATACTGTAGCTAAGAAAGTAATACTAAGTGTATGTTGTGTAGTAAACTGTTAGTAGACCATGTTCCTCACCCTAATAATTTGTTTTATTTTCCCCTCTTAATTTCACGTACTGTTCTGAGTTGGTGGTGCACATGTAGCCTATAACCTGTTTTAGAGAAATGTAATCATTTAATATTGTAAGAGCTTTCGTTGTCTGCTTAATGCCCCCTTTATTTATCCTACGGTTCTGACTTGGTGTACAGGGAGAAAACTGTAAGAACGGCCCATGTTCTGAATTCTGTTGCTGTACATTTCAAAAGTGCTGAACAAATAGTTAAATTGACTATGTCCGTCCTAGCTCACTCATGAATGTCTTACTCGAAATTACGGATTGCCTCTTATCTGCTTGTCGTCCCCTTATGCCATAGTTTGTACATCTCAATTGTCAGTAGAAACCCAATTTGTTTAAGCAAGTCAGCCATATCAGCTATGATTCTTTTAAAGGCAGTAAATGAGGCTGAATGAACTGTTTCGCTGCCAGACAAGGCTACGCTGATAGCCATGTGTAGTGGTGGTAAGGTGTTGGGACTGCTGTTGGGACTCTGCTGTTGGGACAGCTTTATGTAGGCCCTAACAGTTTGTGGGCACTGTTTGTCACCGTTATAGTGCAATTCATGAATTGTTTAGTGTTGTGTTGTGTTGTGTAGTGGTTTTGCTGGCATGCATCCCACATTATTTTGTTTTGTTTGCCCCATCAAGATTTACATGCTAAAATCGCCACTGGTCATATTAGGTTGTGTAGAAATTCATGAAATGAGCTTTTAGATGCCCCTAAAAATGGGAGGACCCTCAGACCCCCACAAAGTTATGTCCCCCCCACTTCTAAAACCAAAGTTGCGCCCATGTAGAAAAGTGTTCTCTCTACAGCCCAATGTTCTCAACATACCAGTGTCCAAATTGTATTTTTTCATTATTGGTCAAAAAAAGTATAATTTTAAACATATTTTGTATTTGTTTTCAAAAAGTACTTATTGGCGTTTCTTGTTGGCACAATACAAGTGGCCATTGCTTAAAATTCAATATATTTAGATTTAGGTTTTAATCCACATTGCCGTTTTCAAATGTGGCCTTTTATTTTGAAGGTTTTGTTATTAACATACGGACGTGACCTCATCATTTGTGCTTGTGGCAGAATACTGTGGTCAGAAATACCATTTACAAAGCGACCAACGTGTTTGGGGAGTCAACTGAGCACCATCCGTCGTCCATAAAACATATATATTTTTGAGGATTTTGACCAGAACATACTTATTATTAATCATATTTTGGTTGTCTCGTTAGAAATCATCACAAAAATGGCAGATCCGACTACACAGTCTGCCCAGATTTCGTCCTCGCTGAACGCTTCATCGACAAAAGAATCCTCATATTACGGTAGGAAATTAACATTTTTAAAGCGTTTTTGTGTTGAATGCGAATGCAAACATTTTGACTTAGTTCGAGCTCAGTACAACCACCCTAGTATACATCGATGCACGTTCGAACAATTGACGTGTGGGATGATTTACTTTGAGCAACGGCGCGTCTGACAGCTAGCTGGCTGACTTAGCTAGCTAACGTTAGTAATTTCACAACAGAATATAAATGTTGAAGACACTAATAACTAGCTAGTTATAGCTAACCCCCTCTCTCTTTTGGTTAGCAATGTTGCGAAATGCCCATACTATAAATTCTTGGACCGTTTAAGACCAGACAAAGCCTTTGGATATTCGAGTACCTAACGTTAGACAACAAAAGGTCGTTTGTTCACTCAGCTGATCTCTGACCAGTGTTATTAGCTATGTAAGGTAACTATTGTATTTCCAATGTGTTGCAAGCTAACTAATACACTAGCTACTTACTGAGGCTAAAGCTGCAAGCTTATGCAAATAAAATATTGCTGTAACGTTAGCTAATTAGCTAAAAGACTACTGACTAACGTTATACTGGCGCCTCATCCAGGAGTCATACTCCTATGGATACATGAGAGATGCTTAACTAGATTGGGGAGAGCACATGCCCCTATTCAAATGCTTCTAATAACCACCCTGCCTAACGTTGGATAAGCAAATGCATGGTTACCATCCTTTTGCTTTCATGAACTAAAACCAACCTTGTCAGGTCAGTGATTTCCTCTAGTAAATAAGGATGCATGCCCTGTTCTGGTTTTTATGCCACAGTTATGTTATACCAGCCACCTTTTAGTTGTGTACAAGATCACCACTTATTAAGTGTAGGTGAAATATGTAATTGATGTAGCCTAGTCCTTCCCGAACTGGCATCACATTCACAGGTGAGGGACTCCATATTTCACAGGTGAGGGACTCCATATTTAACAACTTGACACCAGACTACAAAAAGCCTGCAGGCTAGAGCCTACATCCCATTGGGAATGGATGATTGACTACTATGAGGGCTACTATGAATTAAATGAAAGTCCCACTGAATTTGAGTTGCTAGATATAAGACAATTGACTGGATGACGAATTTTTCAGGATAATGATAACCAGTTGCCACTAGAATTAGAAAACCTTTATTGTCCATGCAGTGCAGACATTTTTCTGGCTTCACCACATAAAAACAGACTTAAAACACCAGCTCAATAGGCCTAAGCAACTATTTTTCAGTGGTGATTGTGGACTGATGCCTTGGTGGAATAGTGAATAGCATGATATGACCAAATAATGGACCGCTGTCGATTGTCCCAGTTTCTCAAGCGTTTAAAGGTGTTGCATGTACCTTCCATTTCATGATTTGTAACCCTGAAAAATTGTATTTGATGTGATCTGAGACTAATACCTGTGTGTTGTAACATGAATAATCCTTACAGCCATGACTCATTCAGCTAGAATGAACTGGTGGTATTGCATTTTGCAAAGATTGCAGTCATGGGGTCAAACCTAAGGTCATATGGGACACATTTGTAACTTTGTGCTCACAGGTTTCTCTCATCAAAACTACCCTTCAGTATTAGGGTTTGGAAAATTCCATGGTAACGGAATTGGTCTGAGACTCAGATTTTTCACTTAAAATGTATGCCAAAAAAACAGATAATTAATTAAAATGTTTAACAAACCATACAACACTCTGCACAAGGAGTTTTTAAAAACAATTTACACTAACATTTTACAAAAATCTCCCTTAGTTTATGGCCACGTTTTCCCAAAACGGTTAAATGTCTACTCGGAATTAAGATTCTCATATTATTATTATTATTATTATTATTATTAAGATTCAACAATGTCTGGTAAAATAATGGGGTGTCAGCTATGACATGACACATTGACTTTGAAAACATCTATTTTGCTTATTGAGCTACAGTAAGTGAAGTGGATTTACACCCGGAAACGGAATTTCATCATGGGTCCCTGATCTGTACTACACAGAAATGCATAATTATGGATATGAATGTCGTTCTCTTCATGGTGACGTATCCTAAATAGGTACACAAAGGTATATGCAATATCCTCCTTTGCGTTTGGGTATTATTCTACACACTGGCTAGCTATTATTTTAAGGAGCTCTTCCCCCAAACAAGACCACATTTGGTTGGTCCGGACCAAATCTGAACCAATCATAGACGTCTATGTTTCACAAGTTTGGACATCAAAGTACAGCACAGTAGAGTACAGTAACTTATAGTGTGCTCTACTGTTTTAATGCACTGAACTATACTCTACTTTTCTTTACTGTACTTGAACGATATGCTACTTTTCTGTATTGTACTGTCCAAACTTGTCAACACAACTGTGCTTTGTGACTACTATGATTTCCCATTGTAACCAATGAAATTGCTGAAATTCCGTTATCAATCTTTCTGAAATTCCGTTACCGATTTGGTAACGGAATTCAGAGTTTTAATCACTGAATCATTCCTAAACAAAATTGATATCAGTAAAAACACCATTACTAATTGATAGGTCTACCTTCACTTGGTACTTCTATGAACTTTCATTATCCTCCCTCCTCATGAGGGAGAGAAATTAGAAAATATCTTGATGATATGTGGGTTTTTGGTAACGGAATTTCAAGGCACAAGGCAATGTTTCTTAAACTTACAGAAGGCATAACCATTTCTCAAACTAAATAGATGTTGATATTAGTTGGCAGGGGTGTTTACTTCAACATTGTGTTTTGATCTATTTCTAATACCTTTTTAAGACTTTTTCTGGTAGATGTTTTTTAAAGCTGGGTGGACACTACAAGACTTTCAAAATCCTAACATCGCTGAGCCTCTCACATTAAACAACCATCTTTCCTGTAGTTTTTATTTTCTCGCCAACGTAGTGGTGAGCACACTAAACGACGGGGCACAGACGGGGGTCACACATTACAAGATTCTTCACTTGGTCGTGATGATTGTCGATACCACGCTGACTCGCGGAAACTGTGATGTGATTAGATTTAACGTAGCTACAACGGGCTGTGGCATAAAGCAGGCTCATAAACGTTTTCAGTCAGACATTCACGCTTGCCATACAGAGTTGAAATATCTAGCCAACATTTTCAATTGAATTAAATTGCTTGTGAACTTCAGAGCTGTAACGATTTAACACTGGCTTTTGGTTAAAGGCAAGTACAAACGTAAACTAGTAGTAGTCAACGCTCCTGCTCGAGGTTCTACACATCCTGGGTGATGCGAAACAACGTTATCATCTCATTGGCTTCTTCTCTGGCGAGCTCTCATTGGCTATTGCTAATCACCGTTCTCAAAACTTGCCGTTGCACATCTCACACTACAAGAGCATTGCAGATTTTGTGCCGATAAAATCAAACATGTTTGAAAATATCGGGACTGCTGAAAGACGAGATCGGTAGCCCTCAGATTGCGTCTCTGACCCGCTCACATAAAAAATGCGTCTGTGACGGCCGCATGCCCCAAGTAGGTAACGACATGGGGATTTTGTTTCCGATCTCAAACTTGGGACAGCTAAATCGGGGCCAAATTGTTGTAGTGTACACCCGTCTTAAGACCCCTGTTCGGTTTGTTTGACCAGAAATCAAAACCTTATTCCTAATTTTTAGGATGGAAAATGGTTGAAATGTATTTAATAAAAAATAAAAAAATTGACTCTTAGCTTTCAATTTAACATTCTCCTATGAACTTCACATGTTGGTGCTCAGGGTCCTTTTTAGATGGAAATGACCATTTTATAAATGAGATCTGTGATCGTCTGACAGTCAGGTTTGGCTTGATAATTAATCCTGCTCGATCCTGTTTGTCCCTCGTCCTTCCTCCAGTGATGAAGATGGTGTACTGGCGGGACCCAAAGAAGTCTGCGGTGGCCTTTGGCATGTCCCTGCTGGTCCTTGTGTCCCTGGCTACCTTCAGCGTCATCAGTGTGGTCTCCTACCTGCTGCTGGCACTGCTCTGTGTCACAATCACCTTCCGCGTCTACAAGTCTGTCATTCAGGCAGTGCAGAAGTCTGACGAGGGCCACCCCTTCAAGTATGACAGCTCAGGATATATACGTAGTAATACACAAGGCACATTGAACTTTACCCCTTGGAGTCATTGTCTGATTTGAGTCGTTGTAGTTTAAGCTTAGTTTTGTTTGTTAGGTGATGATGGTAAATCTTTGTCTCCCTCAGGGTTCTGATGGAGAAGGACCTGACTGTTCAGCCTGAGACTTTCCGTAAATATGTGGATGTGTGTCTGACCTATGTGAATCATGCCGTCAAACAGGCCAGACACCTGCTGCTGGTGGAGGACCTGGTGGACTCACTTAAGGTACTCACTTAAGAACTCTCTTGAAAAAAACGATCTGGCCTTAATGGCCAAATGTACTCTTAAATCTCTACCCGGTACAGCCAGAAGAGGACTGGGCACCCCTTGGAGTCTGGTTCCTCTCTAGGTTTGTGCCTTTTCCTAGCCATGCTTCTGCATTGCTTGCTCTTTGGGGTTTTAGGCTGGGTGTCTGTAAACCAGTTTGACAACTGTTTTTTACAATTCTTAAAGTGGGGGGTTCTAAGCTGACATATGGAATTTGGTCAGGTTGCCTAAAAGTTACATATTGTAGCTTCAATTGGATCTAACCGATTAATTCTAGCAGGGCTTGATATAGACTTCTGTCTGTATAGCGAGGAGAGTAGTTTTGTGACTTGTGAGTCTGTCAGTCTAGTTCCATCTACTGGACTGAATGGGAATACTCTCTTTCTTAGCATTTATTTTGACTGTAGAAAAACTCTGCTGAAAGTAGTGCTTAGAATTGTTTTCAATTTGTAAAAAAATATTTTGCATGCCTTAAGAGTTGTCTTAAGTCTTGGTCCATATACACTGTGGCCACCTTCTGTGCCTTTGGAGATATGTTTTCACAACTCTGAAGTCTACTCTATCATGCATTGAAACGGCTGGCTAAGAAAGCCTGAAAAGCTGTCATGTGATGAGGACTGGCAGAGCGAGAAATACCAGGCCGATGTTCAAATTAGGGATTAAGGGTTTATCAGATGAAGAAAGGATTGGATTACACAGCTGAAGGCGGCCAGTGTATGTGGTATCTTAACAATATGTTCTTATATAGGCTACATATTATGGGATGCTCATTATATTTTCATTTTCTTCAGACACACAAAATGTTAGAATGAGTTGGTAACAATTTCGATGATAATACAATGAATCTATAGTGGCCAAGGAAATTGCAGTCCTTATGCTTGTCATGCCATTTAGCCATATAGTGTGGTGGTGGTCTGAAATGTGCTGGTCCATCTCTGTTGCAGCTGGCTGGTTTCATGTGGCTGATGACCTATGTGGGAGCTGTCTTTAATGGCATCACCATCCTGATACTGGGTAAGACACTGTCCAGTCATTGATTTTTGCCTAATGTCACAAAACATTCACTTAGACACTTTATATTCATATTAATGATAATTTGTTTTTAGTATTCTCTAGGAACCTAGACTTTTATCGTCATGCTTTTTAATTCAACTACAGGTGTTGTTGTTTTTACATATCTGCCTAAATAATTGAGCCTTATGGGATAGATAAAGTATTATGAATTGAAACAATCAGACTTACGTTTACACTAAAGAGTGGTGGAGGGGGGAATGGTCTGAATGATCCATAGTAGACATGGTTTAAGTTGCCTTGAGAGATCCTGTGCAATACTGCTGTAATAAATAGCTCTTTAAACGGGTCGATAGTATTCAATGAATAGCTTTGTGTTAAACTAGCATGTTAGAGGTGTGTCCGATGCTACACTACATTTATACACTACATACAGTATGTGGACACCCCTTCAAATGAGTGGATTTGGCTATTTCAGCCACACCCGTTGCTGACAAGTGTATAAAATCGAGCACACAGCCATGCGATCTCCATAGACAAACATTGGCAGTAGAATGGCCTGTTCTGAAGAGCTCAGTGACTTTCAAGGTGGCACCGTCATAGGATGCCACCTTTCCAACAAGTCAGTTCCTCAAATTTCTGCCCTGCTAGAGCTGCCCCGGTCAACTGTAAGTGCTGTTATTGTGAAGTGGAAACATCTAGTGGAAAGCCTTCCCAGAAGTGTGGAGGCTGTTATAGCAGCAAAGGGGGGACCAACTCCATATTAATGGCCATGATTTTGGAATGAGATGTTTGACGAGCAGGTGTCCACATACCTTTGGCCATGTCCTCTGTAGGTCAGTTGGTAGAGCATGGCGCTTGCAACGCCAGGGTTGTGGGTTCGTTTCCCACGGGGGGCCAGTATGAAAATGTATGCACTCACTAACTGTAAGTCGCTCTGGATAAGAGCGTCTGCTAAATGACTAAAATGTAAAATGTAGTGTATCTGGAAACCTCCTTAGAAACGACATACTTGACCGGCGTCCACTCTGTTTCTCATTGACAGCTGATATCATCTTCTTCAGCACGCCTCTGGTTTATGAGAAAAATAAAGTAAGTGTGAATGGAAGCATTTGTTTTTATTTGGCATACAATTACTAGTGTTTGTTATAAATCTGTGTGCTTGTTGGTTAACAATTGTTCTCTTTTAGACTCAGATCGATAAATACATTGAACTGATTCGCACCAGAGTTGAAGTCACACTTGCAAAGTAAGGGCATTCTTTTTCTAATCATCAATGTGTAGATGAGGTGAAATCATAGATCACACAATTTTCTGTTTTTCGGCAATAGAAGTGGACATTTACCTTTGGTGTCATGGCATGAAGGAACACGACATCAGTACCTTCATGATCAACTGTCTTGGTGGAACCACTAAAAGGATTTGTCTTTCCAGATACAATATGACATCTAATGTATCAGTATATAAAGGTGTAAGGCCAGCCACACCAACCTAGTTCTAGTGCAGTATTATTAATTTTTTTCCCATTTCCTTTTCAGGCTTCAAGATAAACTCCCTGGGGCAGTAAAGCGCACCAAAGCAGAGTGATTGTCCATGAACCCTATTCAACAATGAATCTCTCTCCCTTATACTTCCCTTATACTGCAACCCCAGTCCTACACTTTCAAATGCATTCCCAGCGTCAAACTAGTGGCAAAGTCATCGCTCGATATTCTATGTACCGTAACTAACTTGCATAGGGTGCAATGCTCGTATTTTGTTGTTGGAGCCATCCACATTCTGTACATTGTCTTTGAGGATCAAGAGACAATGTACTCGTTAACAGATGATTCCTGTTTGAACCGGGGCGGCAGGTAGCTTAGTGGGTAAGAGCGTTGTGCCAGTAACCGAAAGGTCGCTGGTTCTAATCCCCGAGCCGACTAGGTGAAAAATCTGTCGATGTGCCCTTGAGCAAGGCACTTAACCCTAATTGCTCCTGTAAATCGCTCTGGATAAGAGCGTCTGCTAAATGAGAAAAAAAAAAAAAAAAAAGTCAGTCCGTGATTCACTTTGAATGATTTCAAGGGTACAGAATGGTGTGTAGCATCTCTAAAAAGCAAATGTTTGTACTGTAATCTGTTTTGAGGAGAAAATCCTTTGTTGTAGATGAAGTTTGTAAATTGTCACAAAATAAATATCATTTTTAATTTATGAAAGAAAATAACTTAAGCACTTGGTGTGTTTTTCTGTTTCTGAATTGTTGAAGTTGCTGGGGCATTCAACCTTTTTCAGCGTCATCTCAGTTCATCCTAAAGACACTTGGTTTCTGCACTGCACTGAGTATTTTGTAAGTAATTCATCAAATTTGAAATAAAAATGAAGGAAACCCTCTGAAAAAGCTCTCACGAGTCATGATTTCTCCTGTTTTGTGTGTATGAGCTGGGGAAACAAACTGAGTTAGTGTATCAAAGCAAAGGCATTCGTCATAAGCCAAGTCTATTTATTTATTTGTATGAATGAGATCTACTTTCGTCCCTGACAATTCGTGAATTTTTGGGGGAAGGGGGAAAAGATTACAAATATGAAAGGTTTGAGTGATTTAGGTAGGCAACAGTTCTTTATTCTGAACAGTAGATGGAAGCAATAAGGTGAAATAAGCAACAATTGGGTTTAAACATTGAGTGAATGACTGAAATTGCTAGAGCAAGATCACATCAGATGTGGTTGATACTTCAAATTTAGAAATAATCCCATAAGAGTTATTAGTTTGATGATGGTGGTGATGATTGTGATGACCGTGCCGGACTAACCAAATCTGGGGCCCTGGGCAAAACGTTTTTAGAGGCCCACATCTTGATGGCGGAGAGAAGATTTTGATAATTTAATTTACAGCAATTGTACTCGTTTTGCCTTGGGACTGAGGGAAAATGTTTGTTTCAAAGCAAATTCCCTGCAATTCTACACATTTTGCCATGGCTTATGCTGTATTCTTATGCTATCTGGGTGACTCAAACAGAACAATATCGATGGGGGCCTCCTGGAGGTCGGCCCCTGGGCATGTGCCCTAGATGATGATGAGGGGATCAATCGGTGATGAAGAGGACAAGGTGGATAAGATATAACTGTCATTATACTGGCCAATAGACGTTATAAGAGAAGGATCCAGACATACAGGCCACAGAGCAAAGAGTCTGCTGCTGTTATCAATGATTCCTCAGCCCAGTTAGCTTTAAACAGTCACAGGAACCCCTGTTGTCAATCTTTGATTGGCCAGGTAATGCAAAGAATGGCTTTATTGTCCCTGTTTACACACTGGGGCCCCTTTTTATGGCCATCTATGTACACAAGCAGTAGGTCTATACAATGGGTCGGACCCTTTGGATATCTCAAGGGATGTAAGATGCAGTCAGGTCCAAAATGATTGGCACCCTTGATACAGGTGAGCAAAAAATACTGTATAAAATGAATAATACAAATACTGAGCTATATTGTATGCAAAGCAAATTTGGAAAATGATATTATTTTATACTAATGCAATTTCTCAGATGGAGATTTTATAACAAGTATTAAAAACAATTCTCAAAGATAGGGGCCAAAATTATAGGCACCCCTGTTTTCAATACCTTCCAATACCTCACATTGCGAGGATAACGGCACTTTTTCTAAAACGTTTTATGAGAATGTTTTATTTTCATGTCATCTGACCATAGCATCGATAGTTCCAATCCAAGTGCCATTGTCATTTAGCAAACTTCAGGTGTTTACATTTGTTGGATGACATGAAAATAGAGCTCTTTGGCCACGCACACCAGTGGTGGGTTAGGCGTCGAAATAAGGGTGCATATGCAGAAAAGAACCCCATACCCAGTGGTGGCTCCTGAAAAAATTCTCAGGAGGGGCAATTTTTCTGATGATTTAGGTGACCTACACACATTTTAAAAAAGATATGTCCAGCAACAACATGAAGACAGGGGCAGCATATAAGTCAATACCAGAAGCATTTATTGACTGATCTGGGGAGATGGATTCCAGTTTCTGTGACAGATTATAAATAATCTATGATGCCTTTGTTATATTAGCTTTTGGTTGAATGTACTGTCGTAGTAAATATATAATGTTATAGCTTGGTCTGACTAAAATCTTGTGCATGACCCATTTTGTGTTGGGCGTTTGTTTTCAATCAATGCTGTTCCTATCCTATAACAATGGACAAAAGAGTCCTATCTTGTCAGCCTTGTCAGCAGGTGGCCAAGGACAACACCCACGCCATAGGTCTCTCAGTTCTTCCAACTCACGAGTTCTTGCTCTGAGGACACACACACACACACACACACACATCATCACTGATAACACACACACACACACACATCATCACTGTTAAACACACACACACACACACACAAAAATCCCCTCTCTTTAGGCTGAACATTTGAAGACAGAGAACCCGACTCAGAGCCAATGCAACAGTGGAGGGGACCTCGCCCAACTCATCAGGACCAATCAGAAGATCAGAACTACTAGATTCAACCTACATCATTTATTGTATAAAATGTCTGCACACAATGTTTTCGGGGCTCTCTTCAGATAGCTCCCTAAGAGTTTGACGAACGAGTCCGTGCACGCGATTCCAGATATCTTTACCTCTGAATAAACTGCCTTTATTATACCATATCCACCCTGTCCAAAGTCTCTACTTGGTCTCAGTTCTCCAGTAAACTTGTGATTATCAACAGTACACAACGGTAACAAACAATTGGGGGAACTCACGGGGCAGATAGTAAGGTCGCAGTGACACAGAAAGCAGTTCAATGTCGGGGGTACAGAGTCGCTCTCTTACCAGGATCGATTTTCCCTGTGACTGTCAGATCGCGGTCCGCTCTGACCAGGGTGAAGCCGGCCGGCTCCACTTCTCTGTCCGGGACTCTGTCATCCAGCCAAGTCTCCCAGCTGTATTGGATTCCGCTGCCAGCAGCGTTTTCATTATTTAGTCCGTTCGTAGCGGGTATGTACACGATCAACAAGATCAGTCCAAAACCCACCACTGGAAATCCATGGTTGGCAGAATGTTTGTAAACTAAGTGTACAAATTAAAAACATAAAATAACGCCACTAAGTGTACAAATTAAAAACATAAGATAACGCCACACTGCAGGTCGCAACAGAGACGCTGCTAGCCGCTATTTTCTTAGTTACGTTCATGGTTACGTCACGTATGACGAAAGCGCGTAAGTGCAAGCCCACAGACACCCATAGAGATTGTATTGAAAGCTTTGAAATTTGAAAAAAATAGATTTTACATGGGAGTCTATGACAGACTTCTGGGCGATTTTCAACATGACTGAAATCGCCCCAAAAACGGGCGGGGCCATTTGAAGCACGACTTTAGCCTGATTTGACATTTAGTGGCAGTCAGATCAGATTAGAACACTGATAACTACTGTTGCCGTGATATAATTGATTAGAAAAAAAATCCCTTCCTTTTCCCGTTTGGCAGTGCGTCGCCCATATCGCCCTATTGAACACACCGCCCCTGCCCATACCTACTGTAAAATATGGTTGTGGATCTTTGTTATGGGGCTATTTTGCTTCCACTGGTCCTGGGGCCCTTGTTAAGATCAACGACATCATGAACTTTACCCAGCGCCAGGACATTATAGCAAAAAACCTGGTTGCCTTTGCCAGGAGGCTGAAACTTGGCCGCAAGTGGATCTTCCAGCAAGACAATAACCCAAAACACACACCAAAATCCACAAAGTAATTGTTAATTGACCACGAAATCAACATTTTGCAATTGCCATCTCAGTCTCCGGACTTGAACCCGATTAAAACATCTCTGGTTTGAATTGAAGAGGGCAGTCCATAAGCGCAGACTAAGGATTTTCATGAATTTTTACAAAATAGCCAATTTTGACTTCACAGCTAGTGGAAATAGCTCAGTTCTGCCTCAAGGATAAGACTAAGAATTTTGACCACTATCTTTTTGAGATAAAAAGATACATACACAAAAAAAAAAATTATGCACGCATGACTGTAAGTCGCTTTGGATAAAAGCGTCTGCTAAATGGCATATTATTATTATTATTATAAAAAATATGTAAACGAAATCTCTTTCTCTGAGCAATTCTATTAGTATAAAATAATATAATTTCACATTTTTGGGGGGCACACCCAACCAGTAAGAATTCCGGCTCTCACAGACTTGTTAGTTTTTCTATAAGAAGCCCTCCTGTTCTCCACTCATTACCTGTATTAACTGCACCTGTTTGAACTCGTTACCTGTATAAAAGACACCTGTCCACACACTCAATCAAACAGACTCCAACCTCTCCACATTGGCCAAGACCAGAGAGCTGTGTAAGGACATCAGGGATAAAATTGTAGACCTGCACAAGGCTGGAATGGGCTACAGGACAATAGGCAAGCAGCTTGGTGAGAAGGCAACAACTGTTGGCGCAATTATTAGAAAATGGAAGAAGTTCAAGATGACGGTCAATCACCCTCGGTCTGGGGCTCCATGCAAGATCTCACCTCGTGGGGCATCAATGAGCTTTTTTGCAAAGAGGACAGGACGACTGCACCGTATTGAGGGGAGGATGGATGGGACCATGTATCGCGAGATCTTGGCCAACAACCTCCTTCCCTCAGTAAGAGCATTGAAGATGGGTCGTGGCTGGGTCTTCCAGCATGACAACGACCTGAAACACACAGCAAGTGCAACTAAGGAGTGGCTCCGTAAGAAGCATCTCAAGGTCCTGGAGTGGCCTAGCCAGTCTCCAGACCTGAACCCAATAGAAAATCTTTGGAGGGAGCTGAAAGTCCGTATTGCCCAGCGACAGCCCCGAAACCTGAAGGATCTGGAGAAGGTCTGTATGGAGGAGTGGGCCAAAATCCCTGCTGCAGTGTGTGCAAACCTGGTCAAGACCTACAGGAAACTTATGATCTCTGTAATTGCAAACAAAGGTTTCTGTACCAAATATTAAGTTCTGCTTTTCTGATGTATCAAATACTTATGTCATGCAATAAAATGCAAATGAATTACTTAAAAATCATACAATGTGATTTTCTGGATTTTTGTTTTAGATTCCGTCTCTCACAGTTGAAGTATACCTATGATAACAATTACAGACCTCTACATGCTTTGTAAGTAGGAAAACCTGCAAAATCGGCAGTGTATCAAATACTTGTTCTCCCCACTGTAGCTCCGTATTTGTAATATTTATTTTTTGCTCGTCTTTATCAAGGGTGCCAGTAATTTTGGACCTGACTGTATATCTGTATTATTGGCGAACGTGCAATCACTGGAGAACAAACTGGATGAGCTATCCTATCAACGGGACCTGAAAACTGTAATATCCTATGTTTCTCAGAGTCGTGAAACAACCATCAAGACCGGTCGGCAGACTCGGCTACGACGAAGGTAGTGTCTCTTTATTCAACGTATCACTGACCCGGTCTATAATACCAAATTGTTTCAAGCAGACTACCACAGTCCCCTACCCAAGAACGCCAAGGTTAAAATGCAAATCAATTTCTAATATATATTGACATGCGTTTTTCTGGATTTTTTTGTTGTTATGCTGTCTCTCACTGTTCAAATAAACCTACCATTAAAATTATAGACTGATCATTTCTTTGTCAGTGGGCAAACATACAAAATCAGCAGGGGATCAAATACTTTTTTTCACTCACTCTATGTAAGAATGCTGTTCATTGACTACAGCTCAGCATTCAACACCATAGTCCCCTCCAAGGTGGTGAGGGTAGGCAACAACAGATCTGCCACACTGAGCATCAACACGGGGCACCTCATGGATGTGTGCTTAGTCCACTCCTGTACTCCCTGTTCACCCACAACTGCGTGGCCGCGCATGAATCCAACACTATCATCAAGTTTGCTGACAAGTGTACAAAACATGCTCTTTCCATGACAAAGACTGACCAGGTGAAAGCTATGATCCCTTATTGATGTCACTTGTTAAATCCACATCAAATCAGTGTAGATGAAGGGGAGAAGACAGGTTCAAGAAGGATTTGTAAGCTTTGAGACAATTGAGACATGGATTGTGTATCTGTGTCATTCAGAGGGTGAATGGGCAAGACAAATGTACGTACCTTTGAACGGGATATGGTAGTAGGTGCCAGGTGCACCGGTTTGAGTGTGTCAAGAACTGCAACACTGCAGGGTTTTCCATACTCAACAGTTTCCCGTGTGTTTCAAGAAAAGTCCACCACCCGAGCAGTGAAATAATGTCTCTATCAGAAGTGGATGACAGACAGCTCCTTCAAGCTTTTATCCCGATGGATGACAGGGGACCGAATTGTCGAAGTGCACAAGATATGCCGAAGCGCAGTGGCATCTTCTTGAGAGCAATGTGAGCGTCATCGGACATCAGGCTGACTTTACAGAGCCTGAGATAGAGATATGTCTGGATGGCTGGACCTATGACAAAGCTGAATTTCTGACCACAATTGTGTCAGAGTTAAGTGGAGCTGTCCATGCGCATTTATACAGCAGGCTACATGCGTCATAAATAAGGAGACTAGGTGTTATAAAATAGAATAATACAAGTGTTTGTGCATCCCCCTTCAATAAAGTTGTATATTATGATGACTATTATGATTATCTTTCAATAGGCCTAATAATTCCCTAACAGTGGCCCTTATGACATTGCAAGGCCAAGAATGGGATAGGCCTATTAAAATCCTGCTAAAGAAAAAGCTTGATTGTGATCTTGTTTTCCAGTAGGACTTGGTCTGTACCCTCCGTCCTATGAAACAGATGAGCAAGACTATTTACATTGGTGGGGCCCTGGCATGGGGCCATCATATTTGGAGGGCTGTCAGAGAGGTGAGCATCCTGTCACATACAAGGAATAGGGGAGACGGGATGGTTGTAAGACTTTTTGCATTTTTGTCAATTTCTCAGAGATCGTTTGAGCTACTACGTTCAAAATGTGATAAGAACAACGTCCATCTGTCTGCTACAAAATGGTATAGGTATTATCTCACTAAATCAAACGGACAAGGTGTGAAATTTTACAATCCCGGGTCAGTTGTAACAGGGGCTTGGGGTGAAATGTAACAGTTTAAGAAAATGCATAAATCATGAAATGCAATGAAATATTGAAAGCCTTTATTGAGAACATGGCTAGTTAAGATAAATTAAGAATAAAATTAAAATATATTAAAATTAAAGATAGATAAGAGCGTCTGCTAAATGATGTAAATGTAAATGTAAACATGAGAACAACATTGCCATGTTTAACATTTGTGTGGCAGACATAATAAAATAATAATACAAATCATAAAATGTGTATTATTTTTCAACTCTGGCCCTTCTCAACTAAACAACAACATCTGAACTAAACAACTGAATGTTTGTGGTGTGTGTTTGTGAGTTTGAGAGAGACAGAACGGTGGTGTGTGTGTGTGCGGGTGTGTGTGTGTGTGTGCGTGTGCATGTGCGCGTGCTGTGAGAGTGAATGTTGGACATGTTGTTGCAACTAACCCTGACCCTTGCAGCCATTAGCTAGCTTACATTTTAGCTACATGTTAAAACTTTTGCATTGCTAACTTACATCAAAGATACAGTGGCTTGCGAAAGTATTCACCCCCCTTGGCATTTTTCCTATTTTGTTTCCTTACAACCTGGAATTCAAATTGATTTTTTGGGGGTTTGTATCATTTGATTTACACAACATGCCTACCACTTTGAAGATGCAAAAAACTTCAGCGTGCATAACTTTTCACCCCCCCCAAAGAAAATACTTTGTAGAGCCACCTTTTGCAGCAATTACAGCTGCAAGTCTCTTGGAGTATATCTCTATAAGCTTGGAAAATCTAGCCACTGGGATTTTTGCCCATTCTTCAAGGCAAAACTGCTCCAGCTCCTTCAAGTTGGATGGGTTCTGCTGGTGTACAGCAATCTTTAAGTCATACCACAGATTCTCAATTGGATTGAGGTCTGGGCTTTGACTAGGTCATTCCAAGACATTTAAATGTTTCAACTTAAACCACTCGAGTGTTGCTTTAGCAGTATGCTTAGGGTCATTGTCCTGCTGGAAGGGGAACCTCCATCCCAGTCTCAAATCTCTGGAAGACTGAAACAGGTTTCCCTCAAGAATTTCCCTGTATTTAGCGCCATCCATCATTCCTTCAATTCTGACCTGTTTCCCATTCCCTGCTGATGAAAAACATCCCCACAGCATGATGCTGCCACCACCATGCTTCACTGTGGGGATGGTGTTCTCGGGGTGATGAGAGGTGTTGGGTTTGCGCCAGACATAGCGTTTTCCTTGATGGCCAAAAAGCTCAATTTTGTCTAATCTGACCAGAGTACCTTCTTCCATATGTTTGGGAAGTCTCCCACATGCCTTTTGGCGAACATCAAACGTGTTTGCTTATTCTTTTCTTTGAGCAATGGCTTTTTTCTGGCCACTCTTCCGTAAAGCCCAGCTCTGTGGCGTGTACGGCTTAAAGTGGTCCTATGGACAGATACTCCAATCTCTGCTGTGGAACTTGGCAGCTCCTTCAGGGTTATCTTTGGTCTCTTTGATGCCTCTCTGATTAATGCCCTCCTTGTCTGGTCTGTGAGTTTTGGTGGGCGGCCCTCTCTTGGCAGGTTTGTTGTGGTGCCATATTCTTTAAATTTTTCAATAATGGATTTAATGGTGCTCCGTGGGATGTTCAAAGTTTCAGATATTTTTTATAACCCAACCCTGATCTGTACTTCTCCACAACTTTGTCCCTGACCTGTTTGGAGAGCTCCTTGGTCTTCATGGTGCCGCTTGCTTGGTGGTGCCCCTTGCTTAGTGGTGTTGCAGACTCTGGGGCCTTTCAGAACAGGTGTATATATACTCAGATCATGTGACACTTAGATTGCACACAGGTGGACTTTATTTAACTAATTATGTGACTTCTGAAGGTAATTGGTTGCACCAGATCTTATTTAGGGGCTTCATAGCAAAGGGGGTGAATACATATGCACGCACCACTTTTCCGTTATTAATTTTTTTGAATTTTTTAAAACATGTAATTTTTTTCATTTCACTTCACCAATTTGGACTATTTTCTGTATGTCCATTACATGAAATCCAAATAAAAAACGATTTACAGTGGGGAAAAAAAGTATTTAGTCAGCCACCAATTGTGCAAGTTCTCTGTCACGATCGTCAGGGAGAGACCAAGGCGCAGCGTGATGAACAAACATACTTTAATTAGTTAAAGTGTAAACACAATACAAAACAAGAAACGACTCGTGAAGTCCACAGTATCAATGACCGAACACGGAACAAAAACCCACAAACACAAAGGGAAAACAGACAGTTTAAATATGGCTCCCAATCAGAGACAACCAGCCAACAGCTGACACTCGTTGCCTCTGATTGGGAGTCACTCAGGCAAACATAGAATACAACAAACTAGAATGAACACCACAGAATGAACACACCCTGGCTCAACATATAGAGTCCCAGAGCCAGGGTGTGACAGTACCCCCCCCCCCCTAAAGGTGCGGACTGCGACCGCGCCTCAACTAAAACAAAACAGGGGAGGGCTGGGCGGGCATACCTCCTCGGCGGCGATTCTGGCTCCGGCCTTGACCACCACCCTCCAATCAACCCCCCATAGCGCCCCTGGTCCAGTCTGGCCCCGCTGGCTGGAGCTGAACTTGACTTAGCAGGAGCGGTTAGCTTCAGCTCCATAGTGGAGCAGTTGACCGGTACCTTCCCAGGCACCGGTGGCCCAGGCACGGGTTGTGCTGGACTGACCACGCGCACCCCTGGCTTGGTGCGTGGAGGAGGAACGGGCCTTACCAGGCTGACGACGCGCACCCCTGGCTTGGTGCGTGGAGGAGGAACGGGCCTTACCAGGCTGACGACTCGCACCCCTGGCTTAGTGCGTGGAGGAGGAACGGGCCTTACCAGGCTGACGACTCGCACCCCTGGCTTGGTGCGTGGAGGAGGAACGGGCCTTACCAGGCTGACGACTCGCACCCCTGGCTTGGTGCGTGGAGGAGGGACGGGCCTTACCAGGCTGACGACTCGCACCCCTGGCTTGGTGCGTGGAGGAGGAACGGGCCTTACCAGGCTGACGTCTCGCACCCCTGGCTTAGTGCGAGTGGCAGGAACAGGCCGGGCCGGGCTGGCGACGCGCACCGTAGACTTGGTGCGAGTGGCAGGAACAGGCCGGGCCGGGCTGGCGACGCGCACCGTATACTTGGTGCGAGTGGCAGGAACAGGCCGGGCCGGGCTGGCGACGCGCACCGTATACTTGGTGCGAGTGGCAGGAACAGGCCGGGCCGGGCTGGCGACGCGCACCGTATACTTGGTGCGAGTGGCAGGAACAGGCCGGGCCGGGCTGGCGACGCGCACCGCATACTTGGTGCGAGTGGCAGGAACAGGCCGAGCCGGGCTGGCGACGCGCACCGTATACTTGGTGCGTGGAGCAGGGACAGGCCGGGCCGGGCTGTGGAGACGGATAGGAGACCTGGAGTGAAGAGCTGCCACAACCCGTCTTGGCTGAATGCCTACCTTCACACACTCTGTGTGAGGCATCAGCACAGGACGTACAGGGCTGTGTACCCATACTGGCATAACAGCACGTGACACCGGCGCAGGATATCTGGGACCGAGGAGAGGCACTGGAGGCCACGAGCGCTGAGCCGGCACACTCCGTCCTGGCTGCATGCCCACCTTCGCACAACACGTGTGGGGTGCTCGCACAGGACGTACCGGACTATGCCGGACCACTCGTGGCACAGTACGCAGCTCCGCATACCCCGGAACCTGACCAGTCTCATGCTGCCATGCCTGAGTACGGGGAGTTGGCTCTGCTCTCCATCCAGGCTCCGCCAACCTGCCTTCTGGCCCCCCAAACCCGGTGGCCTCCTCTCCAAATCGCCCTGTGGCAGCCTCCTGCTGCCCAGCCGCCCATGCCGTGTGCCCCCCCAAAAAATTTTTTGGGGGTTGCCTCTCGTCCGTCCGACGATGACACTGCTGACGCCGCTGCTCCTCTCTCGCCAGGGCCTTAATCCTAGCCCATGGCCCTTTGCCCCCGAGCATGTCCTCCCAGGACCACGATTTGCCCACCTGGGCCATCGCCAACCTCTCCATCTCCTTTCCCGGCGCTTCCTCCCATGTCCAGTCTGCCTGCTCCTGGACACGCTGCTTGGTCCTTGTATGGTGGGTTCTTCTGTCACGATCGTCAGGGAGAGACCAAGGCGCAGCGTGATGAACAAACATACTTTAATTAGTTAAAGTGTAAACACAATACAAAACAAGAAACGACTCGTGAAGTCCACGGTATCAATGACCGAACACGGAACAAAAACCCACAAACACAAAGGGAAAACAGACAGTTTAAATATGGCTCCCAATCAGAGACAACCAGCCAACAGCTGACACTCGTTGCCTCTGATTGGGAGTCACTCAGGCAAACATAGAATACAACAAACTAGAATGAACACCACAGAATGAACACACCCTGGCTCAACATATAGAGTCCCAGAGCCAGGGTGTGACATTCTCCCACTTAAAAAGATGAGAGAGGCCTGTAATTTTCATCATAGGTACACGTCAACTATGACAGACAAATTGAGGGAAAAAAAATCCAGAAAATCACATTGTAGGATTTTTAATGAATTTATTTGCAAATTATGGTGGAAAATAAGTATTTGGTCACCTACAAACAAGCAAGATTTCTGGCTCTCACAGACCTGTAACTTCTTCTTTAAGAGGCTCCTCTGTCCTCCACTCGTTACCTGTATTAATGGCACCTGTTTGAACTTGTTATCAGTATAAAAGACACCTGTCCACAACCTCAAACAGTCACACTCCAAACTCCACTATGGCCAAGACCAAAGAGCTGTCAAAGGACACCAGAAACAAAATTGTAGACCTGCACCAGGCTGGGAAGACTGAATCTGCAATAGGTAAGCAGCTTGGTTTGAAGAAATCAACTGTGGGAGCAATTATTAGGAAATGTAAGACATACAAGACCACTGATAATCTCCCTCGATCTGGGGCTCCACGCAAGATCTCACCCCGTGGGGTCAAAATGATCACAAGAACGGTGAGCAAAAATCCCAGAACCACACGGGGGGACCTAGTGAATGACCTGCAGAGAGCTGGGACCAAAGTAACAAAGCCTACCATCAGTAACACACTACGCCGCCAGGGACTCAAATCCTGCAGTGCCAGACGTGTCCCCCTGCTTAAGCCAGGACATGTCCAGGCCCGTCTGAATGCATTTGGATGATCCAGAAGAGGATTGGGAGAATGTCATATGGTCAGATGAAACCAAAATAGAACTTTTTGGTAAAAACTCAACTCGTCGTGTTTGGAGGACAAAGAATGCTGAGTTGCATCCAAAGAACACCATACCTACTGTGAAGCATGGGGGTGGAAACATCATGCTTTGGGGCTGTTTTTCTGCAAAGGGACCAGGACGACTGATCCGTGTAAAGGAAAGAATGAATGGGGCCATGTATCGTGAGATTTTGAGTGAAAACCTCCTTCCATCAGCAAGGGCATTGAAGATGAAACGTGGCTGGGTCTTTCAGCATGACAATGATCCCAAACACACCGCCCGGGCAACGAAGGAGTGGCTTCGTAAGAAGCATTTCAAGGTCCTGGAGTGGCCTAGCCAGTCTCCAGATCTCAACCCCATAGAAAATCTTTGGAGGGAGTTGAAAGTCTGTGTTGCCCAGCGACAGCCCCAAAACATCACTGCTCTAGAGGAGATCTGCATGGAGGAATGGGCCAAAATACAAGCAACAGTGTGTGAAAACCTTGTGAAGACTTACAGAAAACGATTGACCTGTGTCATTGCCAACAAAGGGTATATAACAAAGTATTGAGAAACTTTTGTTATTGACCAAATACTTATTTTCCACCATAATTTGCAAATAATTTCATAAAAAATCCTACAATGTGATTTTCTGGATTTTTTTCTCCACATTTTGTCTGTCATAGGTGACGTGTATCTATGATGAAAATTACAGGCCTCTCTCATCTTTTTAAGTGGGAGAACTTGCACAATTGGTGGCTGACTAAATACTTTTTCCCCCCACTGTACATTACAGGTTGTAATGCAACAAAATAGGAAAAACGCCAAGGGGGATGAATACTTTTGCAAGGCACTGCATCTACACACACTGGTTATAAAGCTGATATACATTTGGTTAATCTAACTACAAAGCAGGGGATGCCATCACAAAAACAAATTTGGTCAAATTACTTTCTTTATCTCAAAATCATTTTTTCTCTCAATACAATCTGCAGTCTATCACAGGGTCTTGCTTCACATGAGGTTGGGGACTAAACAGACCATGTGCACAGTGAGTACATGATTCTAGCATGTTCCTGATTGGAGATATTGATAGTGGTACAACTATCCCGTTACAACCATCCCCAGTCTCCTTTACCCTATATAGCGCCACTGTGTTCAACATATTCATCATGGCAAAGTAACTCAACAATCCACCCACTGGGCACACCACCTCATTTCAACGTGGATAATTGGGTAATATTTGGTTGAGACGTTGACCAATGAGATTACAACCTATATTCACAGACTCAAAAAGACATCCAAAAGTTAGTTAAATTTCCAATGTGTTATCACTATGATTTCAACCATCTAAAAGCACAACCAAATTCCAAAGGAAAAACAATGTCAGATTTTTGGTTTAGTTGTCACCCAAATGTCTATCACTGTGCTTTCAACCATTTAAAAGCACACTAAAGTTGAAATACAATGTCAGATATTTTGTTTATTTATACAACAGATGAATGTGTTATCACTGTTCTTCATCTAATAGCAGAACCAAATGACCTGGATTGCAGTTGAGATTACATTAAAAGTACAAAGTGCAAGTGAGAGATTCTGCACAGATTATTACAGCAATTGTGAAGATCTCCACAGACCTGAGTAACCTCAATGTGGCCATGGATGTTGTTTCTCATTTTAAGGTTGAATGTTAAATTAGTTTGCAATATTGAATTGTGTTTGGTTGACAATACAACCAAATATCAACATTTAAAGGAGATGCATCTAGTGCTTGGATAGTTCCATGTGTTAGATGACTAATATTATGTAGTTGTTGAGCGGCTTCACTGCAAGTATATTGTATGTTTTAAATATTTAATAAATATATTAAACAAACAAAAAAATGTTTCCATGTAGATTCCACCTCACAATACGTTGACAAATTACATTGAAACAACAATGATTAAACCAGTTTGTGCCCAGTGGGCAGTCTATATGTTGTGTATTCTATATGTTATGTTATCATTGTAGACATTGTAAAGAGGAACTACTTTACCCATCAAATGAATGATTGTTGTCAAGGTGAAACAAATGGATATAGGTATACATTATGAATAGGTTACCTACAGCTAAATCAGTAGTATAAAAGAAAGTCTGACACCGCAAATTAAAATATACTGTATCCATTGCCAGAATATCATTCTTCATCAGAAAAAACTGTTGGCTTGAACCCTGAGCTTGTTTGCGCTTGGACAGAATAGAGCCCAGTTAGTTGAAAGTACTAGATTAACATTATCTAGATACCAGACTTTTATGTTGTTTGTTTATACACATTTAGCACTTTTAGTAATTTCACAGAAGCAAAGTTTCCCGTGTGTGTGTGCATGTTTGCACACCTGTGTGTCCATGTAATTTACTCCTCAATGATTTGGTAAAGCTTGTGTTTTTGTGTAACTCTCAAGTCAGTGTTGCTGTGGTTTCCATTTGTTTTTCCCATCTGGTCCTATTTTCAGCTAGCCACGCTGGGCACCTGTACAGCCTTCTCACCCTCCTTCATGACCTGCTGTGTCTTCCGCTTCATGACAGGCATGGCAGTATCTGGGGTGATCCTCAACGCAGTCTCTCTCAGTGAGTCTCCCTACAACTGAGGTTGCCATTTTACTGTACCACTATAATGCTACTTATCAGCAGTATCCATATCATGAATTAACAATCTAGGATATCCCCATTTGATGGCTTAATGGTTGTCTTTTAGGGGATTCCAGAGACTTAGCCAGACAATGTCTCTGTGTTTTCCTAACTGTTCCTAAGGTGTTACTCTGAGTCTGCCTGCTGGCTCGTGCTAAACTGCAGGTCTGACAAGTCCCTGATGGTAGAGAGGATCATCATGGAGGTGAGAGGGCTGGGTGTGAGTACAACTAACGATATGGGCATATTGAGGGGTTCCTGGAAGGGTGAGGTGATCTTGGAGCTCAGAGAAGGATTAGATGACCTGTGTGTGTGTGCGTGTGTGTGTGATTACAGTTTGTAATCACACACGCACATCCTGACACAATTTGAGGATGTGGAGGAGAAATGGTAAGGTCGTGCAGCTGCGACTCTCCATATAATTTACGTCTGTCTCAGACATGTTTTGGAATATGATGGAAATGTGTGTTTTCCAGGGCTAAGAAGAAGCCAGGTGCAGAGAAACAGGCTGAAAAGGATACAGCGGCCCTTCAGGAGATGAACGAGGGAGCAGTTGATTGGGATGGGAAAACCATTGGGCTTAATGCTCTGTCAATGCTCTGTCAGATGGAAATATAATATAAGGAGGTATGACTGTACTGTATATTGAGAATGCTAGCAAACTGTTATACGTGGGTATCAAATTAAAGGCAGATGCATACATTCAACCGGATAGACACCTAGATTATTAAATTGAAACCAAAATGGAAACCGAATAGTTATCGTGGTATGCAGGAGATACTGGTGTTTCTTTGCTAAACTATCGTTTTTCAGATTATCTTTGTCTGAATGGTTTCTTCTGCACAAGGCTGAAATGATCAACAGTGATGCTGTTGACAACTGCTGCCAATCTCATATCATTGTTACAGTTTGTCTCAATTGTAGCCTTTTTTCTTATATGCTGTTTTTATTTAAAATGGATAGATAAATAATAAATAAGGCACTTTAGGACATTTATGACTTCAGCATGCAGTTTATGGTGCTTGTTTTGATGACCTTTGTTGCATTGTGGAACTATTTTGGATTGGACATTATAGCTAAATGTTTAGATCTTGAAAATGTGTTGGTAGCCTAGGCCACACATGACATTGTTTTGAATTATTGTAGTTTAATACAAAATAAACAGTAGGCCTATATGGTTCAGCAGTTGTTTTCTTGACATTTTGTTCTGTGCAGTTCTTAATATTTTGTTATAAAAAGCCAGTAATGGACAATATTCCATATCCAATTCGAGAGAGAGAGA